>NC_077222.1:84935022-85190349 GCF_024763615.1 Phlebotomus papatasi
GCAGCTTATGAATATTCAGTGAAAAACAATTTTTTTTAATTATTCAGAACTGATAAAAATCCTATTCTTGTGAATAATTACAAAGTATACGGACGTCCAAATGTAAGATATTTTTTGTAGGACCTCAATTAATTCCTGAGCTTAGATATTTTTCATTAAAAAATGATGAAATTGGCTTGCAGCATGCTGCGGTCCGGAAAGAGTTAAAGGAGTTACGTAGGCTAAAAAGACTAAAGATCAGCATATTTTGTATAAAATTCTCTCAAAAATCCAAATTTCATTTTAAAAAATTATACCATTTGAGTACGAGTTTAACTCATAAGTTAAGAGGAAATATGTTTTTTGGATTCCAGATAAACCTGCTTCTTTTATTATTCTTTTCTTCAAAATAATAAAAAAATGTAATTGAAGTTTTTAGGCACATTAAAGTATTTGAATTATATTTTCTGATTTTTTTATTTAAATATTTTAAAGATTCAGTTGTTGGAGTCTGATTTTCGGAAACCTATTTGAAAAGAGCACTTATTATTCGGTGCTGAACTGAGTTAAAGAATATTCTGAAACGAAGGATTTTTGAAAAAACAAAATTAAATTTCAAATTTTGAGAGATACAAATATTACCATTTTCGACGTATTTTTCATCATATTTCGTGAAGATTTGCCTTGTAAAATGAGTTGTGATTAAGGAAACATAAGAACTTTCATTAAAGGAGTAAACTAATTGATTAATGATTAATAAAATGATTAATTAAAATTAAAAGGTTTAAAGCATGATGACTTAAAAGTGAAAGAATCACATTTTTACTCCTTAATAAATTCAAAAGTTTATCCATTGATCCAATTAATTCTTTTGATTGAATCGTGAACAAAATAAAAAATAATGAATAAGAAGCGAATTTGTTCTCTGTCTGAGCACATACATAAAAGCTCCTGATGCACGTTGAGATAATTGTTTTTTTTTCAATCCTTTTTTAGTAACATACAAGGTTTTCTTTCTTTTTTACCTTTGGGCCTCTAACACAAATTTTATTAAAACCGGTGGCAGCCAAAATCCTGAAAGCAAAAATCCCGAAAGGCAAAATCCCAAATGTTCAAAATCTTAAAAAAAATCAAGCGTGAAGATTTGAGTTCCAATCTCAAATCTTTACTTCTGCCGGTACAGCAATCTTCTTCAGAATTCAAGAAATTTGAACAATCCGGATTTATTATTCGTTCATTATACTGATATATAAAATCGTTTTCGTAATTTTCTCGTGGATTTAAAATGAAATGAGGGATGAAAGGGATTTTAGTCTAGAAAAGTTTTTATTAAGTCATCCCTTAGAAATCATCCTTTGTCCACAACTTTTTTATTTTATCTTATCTTCTATTTTATCTTAAAATTTGTAAGTAGGGGGAACTGGGGCAGTAGTAATCTGAGGTAGTTGTAAACACTGTGATTTTTTTCATTAATTTTAAGACTCCAGAGGATAAAACCCATAAGCATTCATAGATACCATGGGGATGTATGTCCACAGATAAATTGGTCAATAAAATCCTAATATACTTTAAAAATAAAAATCATTTTCCTGAAAATGTTGATATTTCGATTATTTTGATCATTTGGATTTCCACCTGGAAATTAAAAATTGTGTAAAATAATCGAAATGTAGCAATACCAGTTCTTTCCTACATCTTTTAGGATTATATTAATGCATTTACTAGAGAAATTGAGATTCTCATTATTTCAAAAGAATTAATAATTGATCAGAAAACAGCATTTGGGGTAGATGTAATCAGGCAATTTCAATTTCACAAAATGAGTAGGTAAAAGAGCGGGAAATTGACCGTCATGCGAAATATCTATAATTCATAGATTACGAAAAAAAATTGGTGGCGCTGTGTTCAATAAAAAGTCACATGATGTCAAAATATGGGGAAAATCCATTGAAAAATGTCTTTGATATGCATGCTTTTAGTTTTTTTGCTATTTTAATTATTCTTTGTAAAAAGTGTCGTGATTTTTTGAAAAATATACAGTCTTTATATATCTCTTAAGTAATTAAAATAATCGAAAGTGGTGCAAAGTTAATTTCAAGGGTGGGAAAAAAGGTGTTTACTTCCTCACCAGAAAGTGGTTACTTCTACCCCAGGTATTTTGTGAAAAGAGAAAAATGCACAGGGACACAAATTTTATTTTTATGGAAAACTCAATTGTTTTCCAGCATCCGCATTACCCTCGACGAATTGCCTATACCCAAGGGTAAAACATGAGCTAAGAAATATTTTCCAAAAAATCACGGTGTCCTTGGAAAATCACCTCAAATTCGCATGTATCGAAAATGATTACATGTGCCCCAGTCTCCCCTAAGTCATAATACTGCGATTTTTTTTTATAAGTTTTCTAGGCTATTAAAAAAGATCATTAATGTATTATTTATACACGTAAATAAATTTTGATCCTTTAAAAAAAATTCAATCCCATTGCATTACCTGGATTGGTTAGAAAGAGTTAGGTAGAATGCTTTAAATAAATGCTTAAGCTGAAGTAAGTCGGGATAAGTGCGTCAAAAATATATTTTAAGATATAAAATAATTGTTTGCAAGATTCTGAATTTAAAAACATTTTTTCGGTTTTTGGGACTTTTTTTTTAAGCCCATAGCATCCCTCTACAATGCAATTCTTAATCCATTCAATTTATTCACGTTTTATGATAAAATTCGAGCAGTTAAAATCTAATTAATACTTCTATTAGTGAGACTTATGGGAAGGAATGGTTGTAATCTATGTATTCAAGTAGAGTACCTTAACAAAAAAAGAAACGATAGAAAAATTATACTTTTTGATATAAATAATGCGATTTTGGTGAGAAAATTGAAATTGAATTGAAATTGAAACGGTTTATGAATGGAAACATAAGTAAATCCTCGCAACGTTTAATGTTTGGTAGAGGTTTTCATTGAACTTTTCTGTTTTATTCTTTGTACATCTAATTGATGAAAAATTTTACGAACAATAATCACGGGAAAATTTTAAATTTTGAACCTTTGTATTGTATGGTAATATAGTTACATAATTAGAATCAAGGTATTAAATTAAGACTTAGTACTTTTCTCTTGAATCAATTTTTTTGAATGATTCGTGGCTGTAAAATATTGACAAGAATTTAGAACTTCAACATAAAGTTTTAATTTAGTAATTTATTCAATCAATTACTATTGATTTTATCTGGATATCCAAATTCTATTAAATTACGTTTAGTTTAATAATCTGTTGAACTTTAATAAAAAAATTATAAGCGGGTTACACTTTCTTTTACTGACTGAGCGAATACTGCTTTACGAAAGATCTGTAGAAGAATATAAGAAGAAAATTTTTCTGGGAGGACGAAATTGTTAAAGTAAATTTGGAATTTTGCTTGGAAAGTGATTCCGCAGATCTTCCTTAAATGGTGGATGATCAGAAAGTGTAGAAGATTAATCAAGGCATTACAAATTCATGATGCCATTAGGGACGAAAGATTAAAAATTAATAATGAATAGTTGAATTAATAAGAAAATTTTATATTAATTCAAAAATAAAAAAAGAATTGCATCGGCCGGGAATCGAACCCGGGCCGCCCGCGTGGCAGGCGAGCATTCTACCACTGAACCACCGATGCTTATGGATCTTGGTCTGTTCCAGGAAATCCCGGCTAAATGCGCGTGATCATTTTGGCGAATTGCGGCGAAAAGATTTCCCGCGCAAATCAAATAGTAACGGCTACCAACTTTCTCTTCATTTTTTTTTGCTCCAAAATGGCAAAAATGTATTCCAAGCAGAAAATGAATTGAAGAAAAGAATATTAAACAAAATTACTCATCAGTAACACGTTGTTTGTCTAGAAATCTATTCTGGGAAAAATACGCACAAAAAATTAGTAAACGAGGTCAAAGATTGAATAATGCTGATGAATTTGCTAAAAAGAAAATTACTCCTCATATTTCGAGAGACACGAAAGGTATAGGCCTGAAAAGAAAATGATTTAAAATAGTATCTCAATGCAATTTTAGTTGAATTTACAGACATTTTGTGACTTGAGCGAAAGCAAAAGTTTTTTGTATAGCAAGTTCAGAGTAAATTGGGAATTAGTGTAAATTGGATTTTGTGCTGGAGAGACGTTCGCTGCGATGATGATGATTCACGCAAGCTTATTGAATTTTGTCGGCTTCCTCTTGTTTAGAAATATTCTCTCAATAAGCATAATTTACTTTGAGAGGAAGTAGACAGGTTTATGAGATAATAGAGTGTAGTAGAGTCTATCCTACTGAAGTATATAGTTGAAGAATGGAATTTTAGGGCAATTTGAGGGGTGATTAAGTGTCTCAATGATGCCCTTATTCATACAGAAATTTTTGTATAATATGCAATTGTTAGCATCTGAAATTCTTCCCTCTTTTCTCTTTGCGTCGTCCATCAGCTCTATCAATGTTTTGGGATTTTTTTCTCCCAGAGATCGTGCTTTGAAGATCTCACTGAATCATGTTAAGAGCGAGGTTATCAGCGATCGAGAACCAATTAGTGATTATGTCTGTATGATGGAGAGTGCAAAAGCTGTGCTGTGTGTTGGAGAAGTGGGGAAATTTCTCGATGACATCATTCTGCACAACACAAGCATTTCTTGGAAGAAAAAGCCATACACAAAGAGTCGAGAGGAATTTTGAGTCTGGACTGTATGGCTGAGTTACTGGTTCCCACTTCCAGCGCTAATCCGATAAATTGGATCAACAACGAGTGTTCAGTTAGTTGGTGAAGTGACTCGAGTGCGAACGGTTTGATTTTGGTTATTTGTTCAAGCTACAAAGTGTTGGAGATTTTGAGGTCAAACATTTGTGTGATTGGATTATCTCGGGAGCAATGGCGAATCTGATGAAAGTTGTTCTTCTCCTCACTTCCTGCCTTGCCATTTGCCATGGACATACTTACCACACAGGACAGTGCCCCAATGTTGAACCCGCACCTGACTTCCAAATGAGCCAGGTGAGTTTATTTATTTGCCATTAAACACGGAAAGGTTTTAACAAGTTAACGCTACATGCTATGGTGCTAAGTTATAAAATAAATTGAATTTACTCTACGATTCGCAATATTAACTTTAAATTCTTCAACCAAACTAACAAAATGCAAAGCACTGCGAATGTTAACAGCAGTGATTCAACTGCAATTAAGGCAAATGCATCATCATAATCGCAATTTTGACCTTTTTAATATTCAAAAATGAATAAGAGTCCATAAGTCAAACAATCTTTCTCCTATTTGTATAATAATTTAAAATTATGATTTCTTGACATTTTAGGTGACATTTTTCAAATAAAAGATATTTTATTTATTATTGAATGATACGAAAAATAGTTTCTTTCTCATAGAATCATTTACATTTCCGGTGAAAAATTTACACATGTAAATTTATTACGTCAAACACGTCAATCACGAACTTGTTTGTTTGATATCAAATTGAATTTAGTTGACTTTAATCTCTGATTTTTATAGTTTTGCTACAAAGAATGTTATATAGACATAAGACGTATGAGTAAGAGAAATTAAATGACACTTAAATTAACCATCTGCGTGTTTTAATTGTGGTTACTACAAGAATTTACATGTGAAATATTTCGAAAGATCAAAGACATGTTCTCTTAAGAAGACAGATATTTTCAAATAGATAAGTTTAGATTAGAAAAAATAAGAGAAATAAATAAATTCAGATTATTTAGAAAAATTATTTTAACTGTGGCTCACAGGTGCCCCACTCGTTCTAAAAATGTTAAATGAAAATAATAAATAAATTTATCTGTTAAAATAGTAAATATTTTTTTATAGGATCGAAGGAACAGATATTGGCACTTTAAGAAAACATATCTTGAGCTATTCGTACCCTATTTTATACCATTTGGAATATAAAATTTGAACACCTATCATTATAAGAAAATGAAGATTAATGAAAAACGTCATATTTGCTAATTGCCAATTGGGGTTAACTGTCGAACAGGTGTTCCTTCGCCCCTACACATCCTAATATCTAACCCAACGTTACTAACTTTTTATCCCTTTACGGATGATGAAGATTTCTCTCTCAAACGTATCGTAAACGAAAAATTCGATGAGAGATGCACAAAAATGGCAGTCCGCAAAAATCCGCGAAAAATTCCGCGGTTCGCGGAAATCTACGGAAAATTCCGCGGTTCGCGAAAATCCACGGAACCGTAAAATGTTTAAAAATTCAATTTTGTCTAAAATTGAAATATCTCGACAAAAGTTACCGTTATAGAAATCTTACTTTTTTTTCATTCATCTACTCAAAGATATCTACGAAAATATATAAAAATCTCCGAAGAAGCATAATATCCAAATAATAAAATATCCATAATCCAAATAGTATAATATTCAAATATTTTTCCTGTGAATTTGAGACCGATCAGAGCAAATTGACTAAATTGCTGTTTACAATAGGTGTGATTATGTAAGAATCAGACCTAAAACAATTATTAGGACTTATAGAAAGTATATTAGGGATTGGATCGGATTACAATAGGTGTGGTAATTATGAGAGAATCACACCTAATTGACTGTTATAATACAATGCAGTGAAAAAAATGATTTTTCAAATGTCACAAAAATAGCAGAAATAGCATAAAATTGATTTTAATACACGTAATACCTCCTGCAAACGGTTAAAGCAAGTAAATGAGAGTTTCATCAAAACACTTGATATGCATTTTTTGTCTCCGGTGTAGCTGTAACGGTAAAAATAAGGCCTACATAGGTGGCTATTTTTTTTACGTAGCTGAGCTAATTGGAGCACCTTCGTAAAAATCGCCACTACATTTTAGTTTTTCTCTAGAGTAGAATTTAAGTATTTCCAGGGATTTTGTGAGGTGGAATGTCGAAACTCTTTTAAACTCTTTCTGCGCCTATCTATATCGAAATTCAGATTTTACATTTCCGGTTCATTACCGGTCGGTTTAGATTTTTGAGACCATTTTAGAATGCATTGAATTTTCAATTGTGGGGGCAATGCGGATTAATACTTTATTTAAATGGGGAATGGACCGGCTTGCGAACGATTAACTGGGGTGGGCCCCAGACTGTACGCGAGGAGCTATCCCTAAACACGTCTGCACTGCACGACGGTCCGCCAAGAAGAGAGAGAGTTTTCCCTTTCTCTACTTGCATGCCTATTCGTTACTATAATAGTCCTACAAGATACTCGCTTGACAGTCTTCTTCACCACCCTCAGAGGTTCTGGTCCTGGGAAGGAGACTATTGTCTCGAAATAGAGGGAATTTTGCCAAAGCAGAGCCTTTGTTGCTTATGGCGGGTTTTATTGCTTCTACACAATGAAATATAAGTTTGTTCGAATTGGATTCTTGAGTATCTGCTAGCTATTCTAGTCTGGGGTAATTGATTGTATAGATTGTGGAAGTGATAGCCATCTGCGTATTTTAACAATCAAGTGATTCTGAAGATTAAGAATTTGATAAAAGAAGTCTAACAAAATGCATTTATTCTGAAATTCAAATGTTCAATTATTCCGTCGATGTCACATTTGTTATTTTTTCCATTCTTCTTCTATCATACTGTACAATATTTCGGTATTGTATTATAATTAAATATTTATCTTGATTCAGACAATACTAACCCACCCCCTGCTTACGGCTATCGCCGTCTTAGTGTTGTTGATTAACCTCCAGAGCAAAATGATTGAAAACTTCTTAACAGGTTGAATAAGCCATTAAAATCAACATTGTTACAATGATTCATACAAACATATTTAGAACATTAACTTTTTGAGGATAACTTTGTTATCCATCAGTAACAAAATAAATTTTTACTCTTAAAATTAAATTAATTTAAATTAATTAAGCGTTGACATTTTCAGACGATTTCTTATTAATTGTAACTAATTTAATATGAATTAACTTATATTACTATGACCTTTTAATGATGTAAAGTAAACTCTTAAACTTTGATTTATTCAGGGAGGAAAAGCCGGACATGGTTCATATTGCTATAAAAGAGACTTAAATAGCGTAAATGTGGTTTCTCATTAAATTAGCATGTTAATGAGCATGAATTAATGAGAAACGACATTAATCATATAAATTTGCTTTATCCAATTTTGATGAACTTAGTCCATCACAGTTTATGAAAAACTTACATCTTTAATTTGATGATTAATTATTTCGAAAAATTAATATTATCTGAATTGAATACATAGCGACAAGTAATATGAATTGTAATAAAATTTTAATGGACGCAATTAATATTTTATAACGATTCATTGTTAAAATTAATGATAAATGCATAAAATTTAATGCGAAATCATATTAATTTTATTAAAATTAATTTAAATCAAGTTTTGCGGGACGACTCCCGACTTTTATCAATACATAAATTATGCTCTAAAAATTTAAGTGATTGAAATGCAAATATTGCACATTTTATTGCATTTTAACGACGTTTTAATGTGAATTGTCTTAAAATATTAATGTGCAAATATGCTAGCAGCGTTTTATTACTTTGCGATATTTTCAGTACAATAAACTAATAAAAAAGTAGTATTATTTATATTTTTTGTAAATAATATATACGTGCAAATTTATACTCTAAATATACAACATTTAAATATTAGGGAAGGCTATCAGGCTTCGCACACACTGTGGCTTTGAACGCTTCAAACAGTTCATGGTTTTCCCATATTCTTTTTAATCTTTAAGGAATCTGTAGGGGAATTCTGTAATGATATGACAATGTCATATGACATATTTTCGTGATAAATTCGGGGAAAGAACATTAAAGGCAAATGAGCATCGAATGGTCATTAAAAGGAACTCTATGAAGCTCTTTGTAACTTATGAATCTGTTTATCAACTATTTTTCTGAATTTTGAATATAAAAATTTTTAATTTTGTCATATGACATTTGTCACACTGTTACAGAATTCCCCTCTACTGATGTAATAACTACTCTTACACATTTCTTCGAAATATAACGTCACATTCATTAAAGGAATACAGAAAAAGCATGAACTGTTCGAAACCTTGGAGTGTGCGAAGCCTGAAAGCTTTCCTCTATACATCAATTCTTTTCAATGTTCTTCCAAGCGTACAATCACCAAATATGAAAAAGATAATTTTTTTTTAAAAATAAATTTGCATTTCAAAAAATATTTAGGGGGAAATACCCTCCCTTCGAATAATGTGAATTTTCTTTTATTTTTCCTAAGAGACTTATACATTTCCACTAAATATTAGTTAGCTTATTATGAATTATTTATGTGATAATTTTGTGTGAATCTCTTAGGAAAAATAAGAGAAACTCACCTTATTCGAAAGCATGAACGTTCGAAGGCAGAGTACTTTCCCCTACTCAATTTCCTTTGAATAAATTGTTTTTTAAATAAATTCATTTAAAATAAAAAAAAATGAAGCTGACGTAAATAATCAAGGTTTCAAGTATTTCAATCCAACTGAGAAAAGATGGTTGATAAAATTGTAGGAATTTCCTAAATTTCAAAACTTAATTAGCGTAAGTGAGTCAAATTTCGGCAAAATGCATGCAAGCGTCAAAGTCTCAAGTTTGAAATGTAATATTTTAAATTCAAATTGATTTTTTTTAATTTTTTCTTCCTAAAGAGTGTTGCTTGGAACCTTGTAAAGAGTTTACCGTCTTTATTTACTCTAAAATCATTCTTAATACATTTTAAAATGATTAAAAATATAGACATAGCTTTGGTGCCCTATTTCGGCCACCTTTATTCTCATAGTTTCTTGCCCTTCGGGAATTCTTTCAATATCTTTTTCACGTCATCTCGTTTGTCGAAGCTACATTTTTTTTGTTATTCTTTTGCATTGTGTAATCTCTAGAGTACGTAAAATCTAAAAGTTCATGGAAATTCGAGGAACAGAAAGGGTGGCCGAAATTGCAAGCTGGCCGGAATTTGGCACACTTACCCTAATTTGTATTTATTTAACTGTTGAATGTTGAAAATTCATATCAGTTTTTTGTATCAGATTCTCAAATATGTTGTAAGATTACTGAAAAGATTGAAAAGATAAAGGAGTTTAAGTCCTTATTTTTCTTTCTACCTTCAGTTCTTGGGCGTTTGGTATGTAATCCAGAAGACTTCAACCGCATCCACTTGCGTCGTGTACAATATTACTCGTGGTGAGGAGCCCGGAGAGTATCAGATTGAGCAGACATCTCAGCACTTTGCTCTTGGACTGACTCCTCTCAAACACGAATACAGCTATACTGGTATCCTATCTGTTCCTGACGCAGACACTCCGGCAAAGATGAAAGTGAGATTCCCACTGAGTGTGGCTGGATCTTCCAAATTTCTTGTCTTCATGACGGATTACCATCAATATGCTGGAATCTTCTCCTGTCAGAAAGTTGCCTTTGCTCACAGACGCAGTGCCACGATTCTTTCGCGCACTAAGACTCTCGATAAGATCTATCTGGACAAGATCAGGGCACGACTTTCAAACTACAATGTTGATCCTTATGACTTGAGCATTGTCAGTCAGAATGACTGTCCCAAAAATGGCAGTGAGGGCTTCAATATCCATATTGATCCGAATACCTTCTCAGCTGCTAACATTGCCAGCGTGGTGAGAAGTGCTGGAGACAAGATCGCTTCCGGAGTGGAAACTGCTATCAATGCAGGCAAAAAGGTTGGCACGGTGCTTTTCTAACGTAATTAGTCATGGGTTTTTTTATATCATTTTTATATTTTTCGCAATTTTTCTTCAATAATTCAATAATTTTCTGTTTATTTGCAATCCAGGCATACAATAAACTCACTACTTCCAAGGAGGATTCGGATAAAACATCTACAGAATCCACTGAGACGATGAACTACAGAACTAGCGGAAGAATGCAGCATGATCCCAATGCAGAATGGATTGCATTTTAAAGATTCTCTAGAAATCTTCCTACAAGTTTAAGTTAAGAGGAAACTCAATTCCATTGTAACAACTGATTCTCAATTAAATTTTTTACACAATTTTGTGCTATTTTATTTGTTCAAAAACCCTCGAAAAAAGAGTTCTAGCAATATTGCTAATTCAATTTCCTCAATCGATAGCGATCACGGGGAATTTTCCGTAGGAATTCTTCAGTAAAACCATCTGCACTGAAGCAAAACAGTCGAAATGGAAAGTAATAAAGTCTTTCTCCTCGTATATAATATTCTTATTTATTTACAATATACAAAAAGAAGAAAGACAGACAAAAAACGCGATTAGGAGAAGCTCAAGTCCAAGAGGCAGTTTACATGTTAGGTTGAATATGAAAATAGATTACGCGCCTCAGTCATGATCAACACCATTTGCCGCATCCACGGACTGCTCGGTCTCTTGCTCCTCTTCATAGATGACATCACAATTGGTCATTTTGTTCTTGAGATCGCTATTGCGATTCTTCCTGGCAGCATTCCGGCCCGGCTTCCGTGGTGGAGTCGATGGAGCTGCTTGGCCAAATTGCGTGATCTGCATTTCACGCAGAGCCTCAGTGAGTCGATGGAGATCCCTTTCTTGCTGCTCCACCTTTTCCTTGAGTTCGGCAATTTGTCGCACATCCTCTTGACGAGGATCACGACGTTCGTAGCGCATTCGCATCTCCTCAAATCTATATTGGATTTTCAGGAGAAAAAAGTAACAAAAGATTATAAAGAGTCTCAAATAAAATTGCATACCCCTAAAATCTTGCATGATTTGGCATCAATAAAGGGATTGTTGAGGATCAAATATGTTATTTTTATATTTAAAAATTGATTAGAATTGACTAGAACTTCGATCGTTTTACAAATATTTATTTTGCTTAGGGGGAAGTGGGGCAAATTTGAATTGGGGTACATTGAAAGGAATTAAGGCTTATCATAATGTATGTAATTTGGATAAACAATTGGTTTATGCATCTAAATTATAATCACGATAGGGACCAGTTCCATTCAAAAATAAGAGAAAAAGCTCAAATTTAAAGATATCCTATTTCAAAGGTACCCCACTTCCGCTAACTCTTTCTTGTCTTTCGGTCTGGGTACCCCGCAAAGTATTTTTTGGAGGTAGTTAGAACCGATAAAAATCGAATTACTGTTCATGATTACAAATTATAAGGATGTCTAAATCTAGGATATATTTGTAGGATCTCGATTAATTCCTAAGATATTTTTGATCAAAAAATCGTAAAATTAGTTTGTTGCTGCATACTGTACTGCGGTCTTGAAAGAGATGAAGTTCTGAAAATATAGTCTAGTCGTTTTTTGTCCCTATACGAAAATAATCTTGAATTATTTCTAATAGCGATTTTGATAGTTGTGAATCCGTCAAGCTTAATCCAGTTTAATCATGAATCGATATTTTTTCCGAAAACAAAAATTGTATATTTTCAATAACTATTTTGGGTAAAGGAGAATGGTCAAATCCGGTCCCGGAATCGCCACGAACGGGACCTATGTTAATGGATAGACATTGGTATAGGTAACAACTTTTGTTCTGGGACCAATGTTCTAAACTATGGAGAAAAAAATTCTAGAGCATAAAAACTATTTCTTAGTAGGAAGAATGGTCAAAATCAAAAGTATATATGGGCACCGATTCATCTTTATCCAGAAATTAGATTAAGCGCATTTTGCAGATACTGGTATAAGATTAAAAAAATTATCGGGACCCAGGACGATAAACGCAGGGAGTCCTTGTAAAAAAGCCTCTATCCTTTTGAAAAAATCGTTCTTATGACAACGAGTTACGTAAGAACGACTAAAGCGATCTTGATGAAATTCGGTATAGGGTCAGTGTATTATTTAATCTTTTTATCCATGTATACCACCCCCTCCCCCACCCTCCATTCTGGTAGCCCCCATACAAAATGAGAGCATTTTACTTTATAACTCCTTTCTGAGAAGAGGTATTTTCATCAATCCTCACGAAGAACTTTTTGATCGAGTTTGATTGAATGACAAAAAAAAATGAATAAGTAATAACGTTAACAATTATTTTCCACATTTTTATATTTCATTTTTCGCCTCATTGAGATCTGTTGGTACTTGAAGGATAGAAACATATTCTCATATAATCTAATTGGCATTAGTGGTGATTTTTTTGATATTGTAATCAAGGTTTTGGAGTTGCTTCTCGATTTATTGTCTACAGAAGTTGTACTAATATGAAATTCAGTGGATTAATAATAATTTGTGTGAAGGAAATCTCTCTATATTGGGACTATCAGACAGGTGGATGTTGGGGTGGTATGCTAGTTAAAGGATCTTCCTTAAGCTTTGTTCCCATAACGAATTTCAGCTTTTTACCTCCTCTCAGAAAGGAATTATAAGTTAAAATGCTCTCATTTTGTATGGGGGCTACCAGAAGGGATGATGTCAGAAGGGTTAGGTATGTATGGTTAAAAACTTTTCTTTAAGCCTTGTTCGCATGTCGTATTTCAGCATTGTACCTCTTCTCACAGAAAGAAGTCGTAAGGTAAAATGGCCTCATTTTGTATGGGGGCTATCTGAATGGAGGGTGGAGGGAGGGGGTGGTATGCATGGATAAAAAGTTTAAGTAACACATTGACCCTATACCGAATTTCATCAAGATCGCTTTAGCCGTTATTGAGTAATTCGTTGTCAAAACAGCGATTTTTCGGAAGGATAGAGGCTTTTTTACAAGGACTCCCAGCGTTTATCATCCAGGGTTCCGGCAATTTTTCAATCTTATATCAGTACCTACAAAATGCGCATAATCTCGTTTGTGGCGATTCCGGGACCAGCACCCATATACTTTTGACCATTCTCCTTTTAAAGCGATTTATAAGTTATAAAAATTTAGTTATATGAATCGGTCAAAAAGTGGAAAAATTTTAAAGATTGAACTCATAAGACTGATATTTTCCCTATGATTTAGACTACTAATAGAATTTTTATAGAATCTAATTCGATCTTCAGACCTAAGATTTACTGTATCATTATCACACTTTTACATTGAAATTTTTATGTGATTCTCGTTAAATTGCGCTGGTAAGCGTTCTGAATTGTGATTTGTTTTGAATTACTTAATATTTAGATTTTGTTCTATTTATTGATAAAAGGTTGATTGAAACCTATTTTTTCCGATTTGACCCACAGCCCTCAAAGTTCTTTTTAGTAAATTTGAGCATTTAGCAAAGTTGGGGGACGTTTGTCACGTCTTTTCTTAAAGGATAAATACAATATAACTTCTTAATGATAACCTATGAGTTCTCTAATTGATTTTAGTTACTAGGTTCATTTAGGTTCATGCGAATTAAATTTCGTTTTCTGAATAATCATATAGAGAGACATTAAAGCCTACAATACTTCTGTGCAAAAATCGCATCCCTTAGACTAAAAGAAAATTATTTCTTTTATATGATTTGGAGACTGATTTTTTTCAATGTTTTGTGGCTAGGGATCTTCAAAAAACCATTATGTGGACCCGAGGATTTTGAACGTAATTTTCATTTACACCTAATATCACCCTCTCGTTATTACCACTTAGAAATTTCTTTAGTAATATACTTCTCCGTTATATATACGAAAAACTTCTCAAAGGATAATTTTAATTTCCGGATTATATAAGACATTTTCTAAAATATAAAAATTTAAGAATCGCCGGCGCCGTAAGTATCGCGATATAATGTGTGAACAGACTTGCGGCTTCACGTAATTTTAATCAAAGTAATGATTAGACAACATCCCCATCATTTTGGCTAAAACCGGAAGTCTGTCTAGGGCATAAGATCCTCTACAATCCCTTAATGATCCCATTCAAAAGATCATACTCTCGATCGCTAACAAAAAGATGAAAAAGGACACTCACAATTTGGTCAGACAACGACACTTTCGGTGCAATGTATCGATTTCTTGGGCATGCTGATGATCTCGCTGCTCATGAGTTGATCGTTCTATGCTGTAGTTGCGCTCCATGTCGCTCAAATCGCGTTGATGCGTAATTTCGAGTTCTCTGAGGTGGCGTGATAAGAGAAAGGTTTCAGATACGGTTGAATTGAAAAAAAGGGACACATGATAAGATGATTTTCTAATGATTTTATGTGATGCACAAACTCGAAATCTTCAAATACAAAATCCTCACTTAAGCACAAGAAAACACAAAACTTGTCTAGCTCTCCCCAAAATGAATTAAAAGCTCAAAACTAATCCCATCCCTCAATCTCTCATACTCCTAGATGTAGAGGATTAGAGCACATGTGATGAGAAGGCATGATAGAGCATAGGACAGGGAATGACTGAAGTAGAGGGTGAAAAGGGCTGGAATTACAGGACACGCCGCTTTTATAAATGAAATAAACGATACAACAGGACGTGACGTGACTTCCATTCTTGAGCTTGCAACAGAACAGAAAAAAAATGAGAAAAAAGACAACAATTAGCATGGCAAAAAATTGGCAGAGAAAAAAAATAGAGAAAAACACTGAACAGAAATGATTCATTAATGGTGTGAGACACAATGAACATCAACTAATTATTCATCGCTGTTTTTTTCTTTTCGCTTTTCCATCTTTTCTACACAGGAAGAAAAAACTGTAACATCTCTTTTGTATTTTTGCTTATCGCATTCGAAGAAAAATGTGACCAGTCGCCTGAAAGCTTCTGCTCAAAAATACACAGAATTCTGTCACTGTTGAGGGTCACATTCGTTTCAGAAAAAAAGCTAATAACCGCGGAAGTTCTTTGTGGTCTTTTATTAGCTCCTTTGAATTTAGCATGTAAAAGCGACAAAGCATGAGGATTTTGTACGTGAAATCGAGAAATTTTTTAACAAAAAAGATTGATCAAATTGTTATTCACATCTCTAGTGGATAATTACTTACTTCATTTTAGTCTCTAAACATGATATTTTCTGCTTATGCTTCGCTTCGAGATTCTGCAAAGCTTCTTCCTTTTCTGCCATCAATTTTTCACGTTGCACCTCTGAAAGATAGTTAAAAATAATTTTATGTTTTATAGGAAATCACAGAAGTTGAAAAGACATTTAATCAAACGCTTCTTTGATTTCTTAAATTATTCTCTTTGTCATATAAAGAGTTTTGACAAAAGAACGAAGCAGATTACTAAAAATATACTACCACAATATGATTTCGTATAAAAGAAATCAGTATTAATTGATTCTGTATTAAAAAACTATTATTATTTATGTTTGTCAAGATCAAGCCTAAATTTTCACCCTTAAACATTTATTTGTTAGATCCTTGTGATGAGATTTATAATCAAAATCATCTTTAGGCTAGAGGTTCAGTCCAGTTTCCGAAGATGTCAAAAACCTTAATAGCATAGGCAATTAAAATGATCCTTCAGGATCTAAATAGATCATTTGGCTTTAATAATCCAATTCTAAGTCAAAATTTTCCAAAAAATCTTGACTGATATGAAATTATAAAAGTAAAGCCATATGGCTAAGCTTTAGGTCTTATACGGGCTTTAGACCTAAGACTTAGCCATTTGGCTTGACTCCTCTAATGCCTAATCTGGCGCGATATTTTAGAAAATTCTTGTTTAAAATTATTATAAGGGCAAATGATTCATTAGGTTTTGAAAAATCAATAAAATTGCTTGTTATTTAGATTTTTGGGACCTTCAGGAACTGGGCTAAGCTAAACCTCCAGTCTGAAGCCGGCATTAAACCCTTTTACTTAGAACCTTAGAGGATTTAGGAAACTTAAGCAGTCTTCAAATTAGAAGTTTAGCCCAGTTCCCGAAGATCTCAAAATCTTAAATAGCAACCAATTTTATTGCTTTTTCTGAATTTAATAGGTCATTTGTCCTTAATAATCCAATCCTAAGGTAAATTTTTCCAAAAAATCTTGATTGTTGAATAATTAAAGCTGTTAAGCCATATGACTAAGTCTCAGGTCTGAAGTCCGTATTACAAAATGAACTTAAATTTAAAGGTTTTGAGATTTTTTTATTCAGTTCAGTAGGTGCATTAATGATAGCTTTTTTCTAATTAAAAATTTTTCTTTTGTGGACAAAACTCTGGGGATGCCCTATTGATATTGGCTCAAGCAAATGTAAAAAAATGTACAAAAAAATTAATTAAAAAAATAAAATAAAAAAGGGTTTTTCTTCCCTTCAGCCACTCATGAAGGCTTGAAAAGACCAATCCGAAAGCCTTACAAAAAGTTATTATTTTTCTAAGAGTGCTTCCATTTCCCTGAGAAACTCTAGTTCCCATCAACAAAGCATTAAGGGTTTCATTCAGATCGAATGTTTAGTAAGGATTTACTAATATGTTTTAGTTCAGACTCATTTTTACAAAAAACATTTGGCATCTACGAGAAATCCCTCTGATCTCTTATGTTCAGCTCAGACTCCATCCCGAGTGACCGTTAATCCTGACAACGCTATGCGCCGCACCCCTGGCTCTGGATTAACCAGGATGAGAATAATTAAAAAAAACTGAGAGGAAGCAGAAAATTGTGGTATTAGTGGTTAAATTTGAAAGTAATGAAATATTCCTGGCAAAGTTAAAATTAACCCTTTAAGGACGAGATACTTTTTACGAACTGAAAATCAACTGAGAAACATAATCAATGATAAGTTTTACATTTAACCTTGGAAAGTCCAACAGAGTCTGATTCGGTGTATTTTCTGCTTCTATGAACGATAGGGACCAAAAATAGCCCAAAAATTTAAGTAATTTTTCTGACAATACCAATGTATTGTAATTTTTATTGCCAAAAAGGTTTTGCTTAAAAAAAATTGAAACTATAAAAAATAAATAAAATCAATAATGAATTTGAGAATTTAAAAATTCGCCATTTTTTAGCTTAAATATTTACTATATAGCAAATAGTTAGAGACTTGCAAAAAATATTCTAGATTCCTTCAACCTTCTACTTTACAATTATGTACAAATATTAAAAAAAAATAACTTTAGGTAGTCAGGAAAAATTATTTTCTTTATGGGACACCGGTGTCCCAATCGTCCTTAAAGGGTTAAATCATCATGTTACAAACAATGTTTGTAAAAGATACAAACTTTTACGAATTTTTTTGTGAGTTTTACGATTTACGAGAATTTCGTAAGTCCCCGATAGGAATTCACAAACATTTACGAACAATTTGACAACATATTTTTTCTGTGCAGAGATTGAAGATGAGCTCTTGTGGTGGAAGAAAAAAAAATGCAAAAAAATGTTAGGGCAATCTTTTCTATTCCCCTCACGAGTGCACAGTCAGAGAAAAATTTCTCTTCCGCCGGGAACCACGTCACAGTTAAAGGGCGAGACTAAATCCCGTGACGGCCGAGAAAACACTATTCATGCACGATAATCACAAATTTTTTGATGATTAGAATGTCTCTTGTAAATAATAAATAATAATAAAAATTCTTAAAGATTTTCCCAAAAATTTATAATTTTCGTTATAGGATGAGATGGGGTAGTTTGGAATCATGTCTAATTTGAAACTGCGAGATTTCCTTAGATAACAAAAAGCAAAAGCAACAAAGAAGTACTTTCAAATGTAAAGTCTTGTACTTCTTCGTGGTTTTATTTTTCTCTTTGGCCATCTGAAACAGTGAAAAAATCTCAAAATTCCAAAATAGATATGATTCCAAATTATCCCATCTTACCCTAATTATAAAATACTCATACATAGGAAAAGCGTTCAAAATTAATATATTCTGGTATTTGTTCATGAATTATAATGTTAAGGCTCGAACTCAAAGAGAGCAGTTATATAATCCACTTTTTTTCAACTTGTGACATGGCTAGAGGACAAATGGTAAGAGATATCGACTTTCAGTCATCGCCGACCCCCCTCCAAGTCAACATTATCTAGGACTGTCTTTTGAATTTAAGAATCAATTTAATCGGTAGTAAATCAGTATGTACAAGAAGCATGTGAAAAGATAATACACGGATAGCTTTTTCTCGTGAGTTCGAGCACTCTGCACTCCGCAAAGCTAGGAAGCTTTACCACCTCTTTTTTATAAAAAATAATATTTTTTTTTTGTTACTCTCAGGGTATAGCCTGAATTTTAGTTAAAGGGGCTAAATTGGAGGATTATCCCCAAAATAACCATTTTTGCGAAAGCAAAAAACGAGAGTTTTCCTGAAAATTTGCAAAAAGAGTCCAAATTTTTATAAATTTCAGAATCTTTAGGAAAAAGAAATCCACTTTGGAACTGTTTTCTGGGAAAATTATATTTTTAATTTCATTTCTGCACCGATTTTGACGAATTAGACTGTCAAGAAGAATTTTCTGTGATAAAAAATGGCTGGAATCGTTTAAAAATGGAATGCAAAATGCTTTTTACGAATCCCACAAACTTTTTGAAAGATTCTTTCAAGAATTCAATATTAAGGTTTTTTTTTTTGATTATTTTGGGGACTGATGTGGAAAGCTCTTGCGAGATATTCCCTAAAAGCTCGTCGAAGATGACATCGTAGCTTTGTTTGAGAAAAGTTGATCAAAAAATTTTTCTAATGGCTCCGGCACACCTTTTAGATCAGGAAAATTTCATGAAGTCGAAATTCGAAACCCTTTCTTTCTCACATGTTTTGCATATGACTATCTCATTCTTTCGCATAGCAAATTCGATTGAGCTAAATTGAATTTGGACTGATGTTTAAGAGAAGAAGAGTGCGAGAGAATAAGATAGACATATGCAAAACATGTGAGAAAGAAAGGGATCCGAAATTCGAATTCATGAAATTTTTTTGATCTAAAAGGTGTGCCGGAGCCATAACATAAGTTATAAGATTTTAAAAATCAGATTTTGTACAACCCTTTTAAAGCTAATCATTCCAAATCGACTTTTAAACCAAATTAAATGATCTTTGGCTTTCTGGAAGGCTAATAAGATACAACAAAAGGCATTTTAAGACAGTAAAATCTCCTTGAGTAAAAATGTCCATAAGGTGAACCAAATTTTAATATTCTTAAATTGTTTTTGGTTTGATACTTCATTTTTTTATTTTTTGAATATCGTGTAGGGGACAAAGGACTCTCCCTGCCCTCCCTTCCCTTTAAATATTAACTCTTTCCGGACCGCAGCATATGCTGCAAGCCAATTTCATCATTTTTTAATCAAAAATATCTAAGCTCAGGAATTAATTGAGGTCCTACAAGAAATATCTTACATTTGGACATCCTTAAAGTTTGTAATCATCATCCACAAGAATAGGATTTTTATCAGTTCTGGATAATTAAAAAACATTGTTTTTCACTGAATATTCATATGCTGCTTTGGGTACTCAGAGTCCCAAAAGAGACAAAAGAGTTAAGAAAATTTCGACTCACCTAAAGCCTTCTTGTGCTTCAGCTCCAATTCTTCTGTGTTATTGTACAGTTCTTGTGCAAATTCATCCGAAACAGATTGAAGCCGTTCGGAGAATTGCCTCTCCATCTCCTTTCGCTCCTCTTCACGTTCATCCTCGAGTTTTGCTTGAAAATAATTGCCACATGAATATTGCTTAGTCAAAATGCATGGGAGTGTTTAGCTGAGATTTTATAAAATCTATTTTTTGGACATAAACATAAATCACTCACCTACAATTTCCTCGCGATACTGAATTTCACGATCTAAAATAAGTTGATTATTTCGATCGGAACGATCAACATACATCCTTGCATCTATGGCCTGTTTGTCACATTTCGCCGAGACTTCCCTCAATTCGTGGATACGTTCTCTCAGGGTTTCTTCGAGATCAGCGATCTGTAGGGAAGAAAATAATGATCAGAGTATTCCTAGAGAAATGGTGAATCGCTTACCTCTTTCCGCAGAGCCTGTTCTACGTTATTGTGCTTCTGAACGAGATCCGCTAGTTCTTTCTCAAAGTCCTTTTTGAGCTTTTCAAGCGCCTCCTTGCGTTCTTCTGTGTAGATTGACTCCAGTTCGTACTTGAGACGCATCATCTCCTGCAGGAGTTTATTTTCCCATTGCATTGAGATCTGCATGCGTGTCTCTTCAAGCTTCATGTGCGCATTCCTTCGTTCATCCAGCAGATCATTTTGGCACTGAGTCTTGATCTTTTGAGCAGTGCGAATCTCCTGTTCAGCACGCAGCTTTGCCGTCTCTAGTTCAGCCTTGACCTCACTCAGTTGCACTGAGACAGACATTAAGCTGTCCCTTTGGTCAGAAGTTAAACCCCTCAGGGCATTGCATTCTGATTCTATGGTCTTTAGCCGATTGAGTTCCTTCAAGTACTGTTCAGCTGTTGCCTTAAGCTTTGTATTGGTCTCCATAGCTTGCTGGTGCTCCTTGGTAATGGCTTCTAGGCGTTCCTTGCATTTTTTCTGCATGGCTCTCACCTTCCATTCGCAATCTTCCATCAGACGCTCTTCCCGTTCTTGATTGACATTCCGTAAATGCTCAAATTTTGCCTCTAACTGATCCTTCTGTGTCAGTGCTGCATCCAATGTGTCCTGTACGAGCTTCTGCTCCTCCACACGTTCATCCTTCAGCCTATCCCTCTCCTTCCGGGCATTGTCTGCATTGCTCTGAGCTTCTGCAAGTTGAACTTGGAGATTGCTGGTAAAATGCTGAATATCCTTCAATTTAATTTCCAGTTCATTGCGAGTCACCTCGAGATCACTGTATTTTCGCATCAGTTCATCCTCCCTATCTGCAGCATTATCTTTCATCACACCCATTTCCGCCTCCTGCAGTCTCAACTTTCTCCGGACGCATTCATCTTCTTTCTGGGCCGATACCAATTCCGCCTGAAGTCCTAATGTACAAGACGCCAAAACAGGATTATTTTTAACTTTGTTGCGCGGGAAATATTTCCCACACACAACTCACTCTCAATAGCCCAGGTTTTATTTGCGATATCTCTCTCCAATTCATCTATTCTCAACTGAAGTTCAGTTATTTTGGACTGTGCATAGGTGACTTCTTTCTCGGCCGCATCCAATTGGGTGCTAAAATGTGCCTCCTGCGTGACAAGACCTCTCCTAAAGAAAAAAGAAGAATTAAAAAAAAAAAAACATAAAATCCACCCGAAGAAAGAGAATTACTGTGGCGAAATATTTATCACAATATCGTCAAGACACAACGGAAGTTATCTGCTTAGGAGTGCGTCATAGACTTCCACATTCAAGAAAAGCACCATGACTTTTTGAATTAAAATAATACCATGTGTCGTGAAATTGCGGATGAAATTGTATGTATAGTCTGCTCCAAGAGAATCGCAAAAGTGTAAAAAAAAAGACACCAAAGAGACAATTTAACGCAATACCCTTGGTGCTTTCTCTAACACTAAAATAAATCTATTTTTACTCAGTGGGATCTCTAAAAGAGTTATCTGAATCCGCCCAGAGTAGCATTTCTTGCGGTTTCACAATGTCCAGGGCGCGTCTAAATGGCCAGGGAGGACACCAATAAACTTGTCTACAGCACTAACCAGTAATTTTCCAATTAATAAAATCATAAATAAATTTTCTATGTAACTTTACGAGACAGTTTACTATCTTTTGGATTTTCGAATTGCCATATTTATTTAGGAGACTTGAGGAAATTTTATAACATTGAATTTCATTTTGTATATAAAGATAGAATTTTTACGAAATACAACGGAATTTGTTTTTGCATAAAAGCATAAATAGTACCCTAAATTTCTTTTTTGATGAGATACAGAGAATATTGTAACAGAAATATAAGAAAAAAGAAACTTAATAAAGTAATTTAATCTGAGTTTCTTTTTTTTTAAATTATGATAACAAGATAAATGAGACAAATCTAACTGTGTTATCACACTTGCACATTAAAATTTTAATATGATTCACATTAATTGTCGCTGTTGAGAGTCCAAATGTGTAATTTGTGTGTTTGAATCATTTTATATTCAAAATTTGATCTATTTGTTGATAAAAAGGTAGACTTGGCCCGCAAAATTTGATATATATTGATTTATACCATTAATGCGAAAAATTAATACGATTTTCTCTTTAATTTTTTAATGTGAAAAATATTTGTGCTTTAGGTAAATTTAAACTTATTTTTGCAGGCCAAGTCCACTTCTTTATCAATAGAAAAACCCGAAATATTAAGTGACTCAAAGATACAAATAACATATTTGGACGCTCACAAGCAATAATTAATGTGAATCACATTAAAACTTTAATGTGCAAGTGTGATAACGCCGTAAGAATAGGTGAAAAACAAATTAAGCATCAATAATAAATTCAAAAAGATCTTTTGTACTGTGCATTTACCCTTTCCGGAACGTAATGCAACGATCCAATTTCACGTTTTTTTTATCACGAATATCTTAGTTCAGGAATTTATCCGGCTTCTTAATAAAATATCCCAAATAATCCTCCACAAGAATCGGACTTTTAACGATTTTAAATGGATTAAAAAAGGCTTTTCTCGTGTGTATGGTAGATGCGGGTAACTTTGTACTGCGGGGGTGCTATTATACCCCTGCTTTGCCTAAGCTTTTTCCTAATCCTAGCACTTATGAATGGCCTAACGACCATATGTGCACCTAATGTTGGTTTAAAGATCATCCTTATGTACTAGAATTAGACTTTATACCCCAAGTCACCCCCGGAGTGCAAAGTCTCACATTAATGGTATCCAGAGCCTCGAAGGATGCGAGTGTTAAGAAAATACCATAAATTTCATTTCTTTTATTCATTTTTCTTTTTTTTTTGAATTGTACTCAATTTTTTAATATTGTGCAAGAATTTTGTAATAATAAATAGTAATATTGGACAATACCTAACAAATCTGTAGAAATATTTTGGGGTTTTTGTTGACAAACGGAATTTTGAAATTGAAACTCTTATCATTCATTCGCTCAATTGTAACACTATTTTAAAACTATAATAGTAAATTTAACTAATCCTGACCTCAAGAATATAAACTATACTTGCGTTTCTTTTTTTAATTTGGATAAGAAATTGCTATTAGAATACTTCAAAATTAATCTATTTTAGTCTTCTAAAATCAATACAGATAACTTTCGATGAAGATTATCAAAAGAATATTCTCCCATACTTAATATAAAAAACTGTTGTTAAACTTGTGAAAGAACATCTTTTTGGCAAGGTCAAGGTTTTTCCAGAGTTTCGCCTAAAATAAATCTACATTAGTGATAAAAGATATAACATTTAAAAGTTTAAATTTTCAATGGAAAATCAAGCTTTAAAAATTTCCCGCAATTTAAATCACGATTTTAAGACTTTAATTGGTTATTGTAGTTTTAAGATTTGCTCGAGTTCTTTAAAAATGTCTGTTAAAATGAATAATGTTTCAGATAAAATTTGAGTAAAACAACGCGGAATTTTGGGTAAATTAGCTTAAAGTTCGGACAATTTCCTTAAAACTTTATGAAAAATCAATTGAAAAATCTTCACAGTACCTACTTTAGAATAAAATAGGGTAGAGTAAGTACTTTTGGCCACCCTTAAGCTTTAGTGGTATCGTATGGTGTGAAATTTTTGTCAGACTAAAGGGAATTGTTGTATAAAGATACTTTGAAGCAATATCTATCAATATATCTAGGATATGTCTCGAGAATTTTAGTAAATCTAAATAAATTTTAAATAATTAAGAGACGTAATAGCCCGTTAGATAAGAATAGAACATATTACGAGTGTTGAAGTACTACTTAGCCTTTAATGCCTTAAATTAGCTGCTTAAAAGTGCTTACATGGCGAAAAGGGCTGACTGATTATCAAAGTCTGAATATCTCAATTGATTTATCCAAAATTGCGCTGTATTCAAAATTCCAAATTTTGTAAATAAAATTAATGATTTTCTCATGGGTCATCGATGATTCAATTATCCCTCAAGGGTAATAATAAGTAAAGAATCGAATAAAATAATCAGATCAATTAAATTACTATTTCTTTAGGAAATGTATTATGATTAATGTTTACAACAAGTCCTAAATTGTGATCTTAATTTCTTTGTTTGAAATTTATTGCCTTTTGTTTTGCTTAATTACTATTCTACTGAATTTAATTATACGTAATTGTGAGTCACTTGATACTTATTTATGTGAATAGTGACAGTGACTAATATAAACACTTTATGTCGCAAAAAATCTAAGGTACTTCACTGCTTGTTGTCTAAAGCCTCAAATAGTCTCAGGTTGATCCTCGAGAATATTTTACCCATAAAATTTGGCGGTAAAGGATCTGCTCAAACTATCATACTTTGCGAGTATCAGAGATTTTGATGTCCTTTACATTTTTTTTTAATTGATCCTTTTCTGTCGAATTTTGCAGGGTAAATTTTCTCAGAAATCAATCGAATCTTTTTGAATCTTAAACTAATACCTTTAAAATATGTTAGACTTCACAACCAATATAAATGAAGAACTGGAAGAAATGAACGCCCTTATGCAAATGTTTGAAGCATCTGAATTGACATTTTTCACGAAATATTCTAAACTGAATAAAAAAAAATTGTAAAACTGAACAACTTACAAAATGGAAGAAATAGCCCAGTAATGAAATTAAATATAAGAGTTAAAAAAAATAAACTAAGGAGAGAAACTATTAAATTCTATATTTTTTGAATTAAAACAAAATTGTTGCATTTTTGATATAATTTGTAAAAAAGAATAATTAATAATTATATAACTTGAATATAATAATTATATTCAAGTTGATATCATATTTTCTGCAAGTGAGTTTTTGCTAAAAAAATGCATTAACAAGTTTAAACAAACCATTTTTATGAACAAATTTTTTTAATGGATTTCTATTCAAGTTGTTCTCATTTTAGGATAGGTTATTCGAGCAATTAATTAATAAATAGAATAATATGGAAAAAGGAAAAAAAATAAAAAGATAGCAATCATTTATTGACGATTGGTGACGATTTTTATTCCACAAGTCTTACTAAAACGTGTTTACTCCTAATTTTAAAAATTTCTCGAGATAAATTGTGAGATAAAATAGCTTAAAGCTTTAAATTAAATATATCCTATTCTATCTTAAAGGCTAATAATTCTATTCTAACTCTGTTGTAAAATTTTCTGTATTTTAAGGTTTAAGAGATTCTCCTAACTAACTTTAAAATTAGGGAGGAGAAATGCTTAGTTCAAAGGCTTAATGGGTTATATTGCTCAAGAAGAGTAAAAAACAGAATATTTTCTTATTTTTTTTTTGCATAAGGAAAAAATTATTTATATAAGCTCTTACACATATAAAAGTACAACATTTAAACTATATTTTTTGAAATTTTCATTTTAAATTTTTAAATATTTAGCCATTGAGACTTGCTTTTTTGGAACTAAAAAAACTTTTTTCTCGGTGGACAAGATTTTTTTTGTTAACAGATGATTTAAATTCGTATTTAAACGGTTGATTGGTTTTGCCATGAGCACCACATATTTTACAAGATGAAAGGTGATATTAAATACGCCGAAAATGATATTTTTTGAATAAAATCCTCTTAAAAATACAAATTTCACTTAAAAGGATGTACCGTTCAAGTACGAGTTTAACTCATCAGTTAACAAAAAAAATTTAGTTTTTGGATGTCACATGAACCAATCCCGAGAAGTCTTGTCCACCGAAAAGTAAGTTTTTTCAAAAGAAAAAAAAATCTCCAAAAATCAAGTCTCAATGGCTGGATTTTTAAAAAAAAATTAATTGCAAATTTCAGAAAAATAGTTAAAATATTAAATTTTTGTATGCCTAAGAGTTTGAATTTACTATGTTGGTTTGTTTTTAGCCTTTTTTAGACAGGTAACCCCTTAAGGAAATTTGAGAATTTAAGACAAAGATCTTTATCGCTAAATACGAATCAGTCCGATTTAAAGATTAAACGCTTAGAGTTTTATCTCAAAATTGGAGAGAATAGATAAAGGAGGGATGATCGCGATTATCGCATTTTCTTCTTTTAATTAGGGATTCCGTATTTCCCTTATTTCCTTTTTAATATATGTATAATGTGAAATCTGTTATCTTATTAATGTGGACTACACAGCGAGAGCAATATCTATAACTTTTTGATTTATTGAATAAAAATATTTGAATAGGTTTAAGGATTTAATTCAGAAAGAAGAAAAAAAATCAATCAAGATATTTTAATAAAGAACCTTTCTTGATTCTTTAAAATATTTTGCCTAGAATCACCGCTGTTTTTTGCTATGTTAATTTCTAACGAAATTTTTGGTAGTCTTTATTTTTCGAATTAATGCTTATAATAACCAGAATCAATTAATTTATTAGGTAATTTCTCCTAACTGTACCAATTCTGAAAGTATTTATTGATAGGGGGGAGTGTGGCACCTTTATGGGGAATATTTGAAATTGGCATTTTTCGCCTATTTTTAATCAAAATTGAGCCTTATCATGATATAATTTAGCTTCACAAACATATTGAGAAGTTAAATCACATTTTAATATGGCTCAATTCCACTTAAACATAGGAGAAAAATTCCAATTTCAAAGGTACCACACTTTCAAAGGTGCTCACTTTCCCCTATTCAGTTTGAGCGATACCAATTTGCATTTATAGAATGGATTTTCCTGAATTTCTTTTTCCTCGTCATTTTACATTTTTATCGTAATTTTTCATTTTTAATAATCAAAAATTTTTTGAACAATTAATATGAATTCTAGTACTTTAAAAGAAATGGTTATATATAATTTCTCAATGTTTGTAAAAACATTTGCGAGAAATTATGGATTATAAAGAGAAATTCAATCCTCAACTCCCATTCATACTCTCTCAAGAACTCTAGTCACTTAAATCATTCTCTACGATCTACGCGTAATCTGCAAGCTACACCGAAATAATCCAAGTTCGTCCCGTGTTGTAAACATAGAGAAAGAAAAAAAAAAGTGTGAAAAAACAAACTTTTACGCACGTAATTTGTCTTAGACGACGTCGAATTTGCGCCAGTGAATTCACGAGATACCCGATACTATGAGATTTAAAATGCGAGATTGTGCAGTATCGGGATCATGGTTTGCTGTCGAAGGGGGATGGTCAGAGATGCAGAAAAAAACGGTCGAGGCTGTTTAAATTGAGATTAGAGTCTAAATTTGTTTATTTTTTTTCTGTGAAGGGAATCTGTTTTATTAGAGAGGAAGGGCATCGATCTTAATGGATAGTTACTTTTCCGCAAGATTTGTTTGAGCATTTCCCACAATGTCCGGCAAACTGGTTGGGTTATCCCCATTTATGTGTGGCATCATATCATACTCGTACTTTGGACTGTTGGCACCTTTGCCATCATCGAATGCACTATTGACCCGGTCTGTATCACTTTTTGCACTATCCTGGCGCACTAAATTGCTATTGTAGATGGGATTGTAGTTGAAAGTTGTGTGAAACTCCTCAGTCTCATCCTCGACAATGTCATTGTCTTCCCTCAGTCTCTCACTGAATTCACAACCACTGTCATTGTCCGAGAGGACGTGTGTCGGACTGAGAGTGGTGATCGCGGGACTCTGATCGCCACTGCACTTAAAACTATCACAATGCGCTTCATAGTATTCCTCGGAATGGGGATCGTCGGATTCAGCTGGAGGTTGTGGTATTGGTTCGGGATTTGGTGATTTTCTGTGCAATTTCCCAGATCTCTTGGTGCTCTGTTGCTGGCCCATCATGCCATCCGTGGATGCCTCATCTCCAGACAAATTCACCACATTCCGCACATGCTGTAGCAATGTCTCGTCGCAATCTTCTTCCCCCAATGGTTCCGCCGTGTAAGTATGCTTCAAACTAATGGCCAGAGGAGTATTTTCGGCACTCTGCCACAATTCACAACTAGTGTTCGTGTTGATCTTGCAGCTAATAATATTAGTTCGTGTCGTTGTTCTATTTTCATCATCGGCATTGGATTCCCGTTGGAGTGACGCTTCGGGATGATTTTCATGTGGACGCACATCAGCTACTGGCTGTTCCTCATATTCACATTCTTTGTCACTTTTCTCACATTTTCCCGTATTTTTAACATCATCATCCAAAGGGTTTCCACCCACACCTTTGCACCATTGTCCATCATTTGGACATGCTTTGTGCCTGCGGCGATTTCTGCGCCGTGGCATTACTCTCTGTAAATCAGATTTTCTGTGCGATGATTGCTTTGAAATGAGAATGGAAAAAACCGCGCGCGATCACTTATCCCGCGTCGCGACGAAGTGCGCCGTGACGACAGACTCCCGAGACGTTTGTGCACTGACTGAAGCGTACAATTTTGCTGATTAAAACATTATGCTCAGTATTTTCGTGAGGCAATTTTCTCACCGTCGAAAATAATCAAATGTGACCACCACACACGTCTCAATCCGCCTCAATATTAAACAAATTTTCCACATTTACAATTTTCCATCATCCAAATAGCACCATAAATTTCCCAATTTTTTTTTCACGTGCAAGGCAAAAAAAAAATAACAAACACCCACACCCTAGCCACAATTTCTCTCCATTTCACCAATTAATTGTTTAATTGCCATCCCCAAACTCACGGTACAGCAATTAAAGTGGCACATTTTGGCAGAAACACAATTTTTCAATAACATCACTCAAACCATCAAAATCCTAAAATTGAAACTCGCACTTGGCAAAAAAATCTGTGATTTTGAAATCATCCCAAATGGAGACAATGACCATAAAACAACGAAGATTTAATATGATCATTGACACTCATCGAAAATAAATTTTCTATATAATGTGAATAACCTTCTCTTCCTGCCGAAGACTTGCATCCTCTCCCTTCTGGACTTCAAATATCAATCTCACCAACTGTTGTGATTGCTTCACAGGCATTACGAAATAGCCATTCACTCATTTCTATTTAAAAATATTTTTCTCCTGTTCGTGGGTGATTTACTCGTAATATTTCAAGCCACATTGTATCAGAGTTGAGAGACCGGACAAAATAGTTTTTCCAGATAAACATTGAAGGATTCGAGATGATCTTGTTTAGTGGAAATGCTACAGTAGACTCTCACTCAATCGGCTCTTTTTCAATCGGGCGACAAATTTTGTTGACAATTTTCACGTTTAATTATGAAGCTAATTCGCTGTAATTCTTTCTATTTTATCGTGATTCTTTATAATTGAGCACTTTTTGTGGAATTTACAAAGGCTTTGACGCTCAATTCTATCGCTAAACTGGATGATATTTCGCCCCATTTTCCCGATTGAGAGAGAGTCTACTGCATTGCAATAAATGTTAATTAGAGAACTTACGAAACAAACTTAAAATATATCTGGATTAGGGTGAAAGGCAAACTTATTGACACTTTAAGAAGTCGTGTCAGGACTTATTGACACCCTATTGTGCCCTACTTTGTACCATTTGGAATATGAAATTTAAATACCTATCCTTCTCAGAAAACGTAGACTAAGGAAAAAACGTCATATTATTTATATTTTATTAGATACTAATTTTTAAGATTTTGACAAAACTGTCAATAGAGATTCCCTATCGAAGAGGTATTCCTTTGATCCTATATAGTTAATTTAACATTACAGGGGAACAATTTTAGTTACAGATTTACTTTTGGGTTAATGAATTTAATTTTTCTCGCTAAGTGTGTTAGGGGAAAGTGCCCAGTGCCCATGCTTCGTGCGATCCCAAGCTTCGCAATGACTAAATTTTTCCCATGTTTCTCAATAAATGTGACTCATCGCACCTATATTTTAAATACTAGGGGAAAGTGCCCAGGTTTTAAAATATATTGAGGAGTCACACTTATTCAGAAACATAGCAAAAATTTAATCATTACAAAGCTTGGAATCATACAAAATATGGGCACTTTTCCCTGCATTTTCAAACTATTTCAACGATTTTAACTAAACTGGCTGGAATATTGTTCCTGTAATATCAAATGAGTGAAAACAGTAAAAATTGCCCAATTAATCAAAATTGATGAAAAATTAATCTATGCTGCCAAATATTCTTACGAAAAATTATAAGCATTTTTGTAAGCGAGATTCCTAGATATGCAGTATTATTTTATCTCTTAGAATAGGATTTACTTTTGTATTCTTTTAATGTTAGAAAAATTCCCGATTTTTCTAGTATTCTCGATTTTTGTTGCTAGAAAAAAATCCTGAGGGGATGCAAACTCGGGATACTACCATCATAAAGTCAGTGCTCTTCTCAACCACTCGTCTCCTTGAGTCTTCATTTCATACTCTATTGATATTAAATTTAATAAACGTTAATGTACAATTCATCATTCCTGAACTACTGGTCATATAAGCCTTATAAGTTAACAAGTTATCCATTTCATTTGAAAAATACAAGGAAGATATTTGCAATATATCTAAAAGTCATATTTCTCACAAAAAAATACTTTGCGGAAGTGTTGTTCTTCCTTAATCATATCTGGAAGTTACTAAGAAATAAGCTATCACACAGTTCTTTCCTATTTAACAGAGAATTGAAGACTCATTCTTGTTCTGCAATTCAATTGAATTTATTAAATAATACACTCTATATAGGCAGTAACACTCGTAGAATAATGTGACGAAAAGGTAAGAAAAAAAGATTAAAAATAAGAATGAGAAAAAAATTCAAGATGTTAGCAAAGCAAAGATTGTTACACACTTAAAAGTTTAATAATTAAGCCCAGGCTGAAAATATCTTTGAATTGTTTGTTCGGCTTGTTCATAACCGTCACGAGGCAGGGAATTGTTTAAAAATACCCTTCCAACAAAAAGAGAGTATTTAAGTGTATCCTGCATACTCGGAACTATGAATCCTCGAACTCTAATGGAACCCCCCTTAGTCAAAAGGGAAGCCAAGTATTCAGGGCAACCACTAGTTACCGGATGGTGTTGAAAATCAAGAGCACACATCTGAAGGACAAATGGAAAAACTTAACCACCAAATACGACCTATAGTGCAAACCTTATATGAAATTATTGGAGATAATTGTTAAGTCATGAATAGTTTCATCATCAGTTAAGAAGAAGAGCTCAGCTCCATAAGAGAAAATGGGTAGTAAAAGTGCTTTTGAAATAAGCAGGTGAGTATCATAGGGTGTGATAACTCAGTACCATCGGGTATGATCATGAGGCAGCATGAACAGACTAAGACAATGTTTGTTAACACTAAACTTACCAAGATCCGGTCAAATTGACCGGTTTAATTTTTTTTTTAAATTAACACATTTAAATGGTACAATGTAACTATCAAACTTCATGAATTTCTTAAAGTATGTATGTAACATATTTTTCAGTAATTAAATTTTAAATTTCTCATCTTTTCCAAAAAAAAATTGTTGAGTATCCTATATCATCAAAAATGACTAAAAACTATCAGTGGGTTTAGTGTTAAAAACAATACCAAGATTCGTCACTTGACTAGCATACGGAATAATCTCACTGTGAACGTGGAGAGAGTATCAAGAAGAATTGATGGAAGTTTCAAGTGTACGAAATCCAAGAAGCAACAATCTTTGTAACAAGTTCTTTCCCAATAATTTCAATATCTGGGGAAGGAGGAAAACCCTTTCAAAACATCGGTTTATGAGGAAGTATGATTTTTTAGATTTATTGAAGTTTCTTCCACTTCTTACAATTGCCTAGTATCAGTTAGTTTGATAAATCTATCAGACCCTAACGGTTAAATTTTCAAAATTTTTAAATAAAAATTTGAGAAATGATAATTTAGTTGTTGTTCTTTTATTTATGCACTTAAGAGCTCAAATTAATTTTTTTTTCATTATGCTGAAAATATAATTAAAGAAAATATGCTGTTTTTTAGTTTATGTAATGTACGTAACTTCTTAATGAACTTTCTCCTATGTGGTGAAATAATTTTGTTACACTGAGTGAGTAGGAGTAAAAAATGTCTTGAATAAAGGGAAAATGGTGTAAGGGAAAGTGGGGCATCTTTGAATTGGGGTCCCTTTAAAATACGATTTTTCTCATACTTTTAAGTGAAACTGAGCCTTATTGTAATTAAATTTACCCTTACAACAGTATCATTGAGCTAAATTATGTTATGGTAAGGTCCAGTTCTATTTAAAAATAGGAGGGAAAAGGTCTATTTCAAAAGTGCCCTAAAACAAAGGTGCCCACTTCTCCCTATTATAAGAAAAAATTGGCACTGTTCATATCTCAATTTTTCCAAGCAATTGACGAACTAAAGATGATTGTAAGGAATGTCAAGCTAAAAACAACTGTTTAACCTGGTTATGATTGAGAATATGACTTTAGGTTTCTATAAATAAACTTATCTATCTTATATGCTTAGCTAACACCTTTTGTTAATTTATTTTTATGTTAAGAAGAGATAGATTTAAAACAAATAGAATCATTAGCGTTCTGCATGGCATTTTCAATAATTATATAAACTTTTCTTCCTTTGTATTTTCAATTAAATTTCTTTATACTTTGTTTACCGATCAAATTGCGCTTTGAGTCTTTGTCTTACGTTATTAATTTGGTATTATTTTCTTCCTTGTTATGGCGAGCTTTGTTATGGATTTTTGTGATGCAATGGATAAAGGAATCACTTTCACGTTCGAGCATAGTAACAGTGCAAAGTCAAAACAACTTTTATACTACAATGATTTGATTGTTTGTGGACCGAGAAGGAATTTGGGTGTCTTCCAACTATTGAAACTATGTCATTATCGAGGAACAACGAAATGCAATTTCTGGTCACCTGAATCGCAAAAAGAAATCCTTTAAAGGAAGACATATTGTAATCTCTTATCTTTCATCTAGATATTGTGCTACTCTGGACAGGGCTGATATGTTTAGAACACATTTTGACTATCACATTTCTCAATAGTTTGTGGGAATATTTACCAATAGTCGTACAATCCGATGGGTGTTTGACCGTGAATTTGCTTAGGATCCCTCTTTGGCCATTTAAGGTGAATTACAGAATCGGACTCATCAGCTATTCCACTGTCCTCTTCCGTATCCGTTGTATTTTCCTCAGTTTCTCTCTCAGAGAAATAATTCAGATTATCCACACTTGCCATAATTTCACTGCAATTAAACCAATTAACTTCACCAAGTCACAATCATGATTTAAATATTCTTTCACAGCACAGAACTTTCAGAATAAATCACTGGGATAAAATCAATGTACAAAATACTGCTACTTTTTTGCACGGAAAATCACTTTTAGCGTACTAGTCGTTCGATTGCGTACAGCATTCTGGTCATGTTGTATTTCTGTCCCACCAAAATGAACCCTTATTTATTAGAAGAGGGTGTTCTGGAAACTAAAAAAATCAAAAATTTCTAAACATATTTTGTTTTCTGAATGATTTAAGAATGATCTTAGGCCTGAAAATAAATTTAGAAAATGTTATTACTAAAATTGTTAAATTTGTATGAACTGCAGAGAATTTTGAGAGATGTTAGTAACACTTACTTGCTTCACCCTGTGACCAAATAGTGCACATTTGCAATTTTCGAAAGTCATTCTCTAGAGAGATCAGTGATTCTCACTCGAGTCTCGCGATCGCTTTGTTCTACGACAAAATTTTATATTTCTTCTCATTCAATCTTTAAAGCGATTATAAATAGAACCTCTGCAGCATTCCTTAAGTCCTTTGAGGTGCCTCTTCTGCATCTCTCATCGAGAGGGCAATATCAGTGAGATAATTAATGACTCTTTTCTCACATGATTTTCACACAAAATTCGCTGAAAAAAAGAAATATTGGGACTGCTTCTACCTGACATTACTATTTTTGTTGCTTTTTATTCACAAAAAGTAATTTTAGGTCATATCTATGTAAAATTTTATCATACTTTAAACTTTAATTTAAAATAACGAAAAGAAATTGAAATTTAATAAGTTAATTCTATATAATAAATACATCATTCTACATGAGAATCAAGTTCGTTATTTCAATTTTGGGAAGAACTAAACCGCCCGGAATCAAATAAGCCATGCCCACATAATCCAAAACAGAACAGGGGACTTCTATACAATAATAATCTAGATTTTTTAGTGTTTAAAAATCAATATTCTTTTTTTTCTAAATCAGCCACGCTCTAAAATAAGGTAATTTCTATCGTAGAAATTGAGGCTAAATGAGATTGATTCAACACTTAGGGGAACTGTGTTAAATTTCGGACACATTGAAATATCAGACACCTTGCAATATCGGACACTTCTTTTTTTTCAAAAACTTCATAATTTTTTGCGATTTATAGAGGTTCTAAAACGCTAAAGAAACAATAGAGCGTTGACTCTACGAACGAGACGCTGCGGGAAAAGCTTTGGAATAGTTCCGAAAGAACAAGGGACTTTGGGAAACTTGGTGTCCGGTATATATCACTCAGAGAAATATTTATATTTTTAATCAATTTCAAAAGTAAATAGGGGGAATTGGGGTACCTTTGAATAGCGGCAGTACCATATTATCATATAATTTAGCTAAGCAAACCAATTGTGAAGATAAATTACATCATGATAAGGCTCTATTTCATTTAAAAATATGAGAAAAAAACCCAATTTCAAGGTTGCTCCAATTCAAAGGTACCCCACTTCACTTCCACAGGAAATAAATATGGTAAACCAATTTTAAGTTTCCAAGCAATACTCTTTAATACGTAACAAAAAATCAATTTGTATTAAGAATATTACACTTTAAAGTTAGGACTTTCAGGCTTCTATGCAACATGTCCGAAATATAGCGCAGTTCCTTATTAATTGTTAAGTCCGGCTCAGTCGGTACAGATTTTTATCTCTTAACCCTTTAAGGACGATTGGAACACCGGTGTCCCATAAAGAAAATAATTTTTCCTGGCTACCTAAAGGTATTTTTTTCTTATTTTTGCACGTAATTGCAAAGTAGAAGGTTGAAGGAATCTAGGATAATTTTTGAAAGTCTACAGCTATTTGCTATATAGCAAATTTTTAAGCTAAAAAATTACGAATTTTTAAATTCTCATATAAAAAAATTTATTTTAATTATTTTTTATATTTCCAATTTTTTTAAGTAAAACAGTTTTGGAATAAGAAACTACAATACTCAAACATTCATTAAAAGTGAAAATTATTTGTCATTGGTATCGTAAGAAAAATTATTTAAATTTTTGAGCTATTTTTGTCCCTATCGTTCATAGAGACAAAAAATACACCAAATCAGACTCTTTTGGCTTTGCAAAGTTTAGATTGAAAACGCTTCACAAGTTTTGTTTATCGGTATAATTTTTATTGCTAATTTTCGATCAGCGAAAACTGTCTCGTCGTTAAAGGGTTAAAGATATTTTTTAGTGTGGTATTTATATATATTTTTTTATATTGGACGTCGATGTCGATCAAAATAGATCAAAAAGGAAGAAAAGGTAAAAGTAGAGAGACCTTGATCTTTCCTGAGAAGAATTAAACGGAAAAGGCAAAAAAGGTTTAGTTTTCCGTCATCTTTTTTTTTTAATATTCAGCCAAATCGAGATCATTCAACTCACAGAGAGCATCAAGAAAAAATTAGTGCAGTTATATCCTTTATAAGTCCACACTCGGTATCACTCCGTAACAAAGTTTTACTAATATTCTTGTGTTTGATTCAAGATTTGCTAAAGGCGTGGTTTGAGTTTTAGCAGACAAAGCACGAGATTTGCATAAAATTTTAGATCGGGGTGATGCTTAAGAGCATTGATTGGTGTTGCTTAATTAAATTTGAAATTTTGAAAAGTGCTAGATTTTTTAATGGGCTTTAACTCAAATTAAAGAAGGCGTGGTCAAAAATTATTTTCGGGCAGTTTTATTTAAGAAGTTCCACTTGCAAAATATAGATAAAGAAGGCACAGATATTTATGGTCGGTGAAATATTCCATGTTGGTTATAATAAAACATTCTATTTTACTCAATAAAAAATGTGACGGTAGAGGGTGGTGTGGCTATATTGAGCTGGGGCTACATTGTAAATGTTACTTATTTTTTGCATTTTTCCAAAGAAATCTGGGCTTTATCGTAATGTAATTGAGATAGATAAAATAATCGCGTATCTAAATTAAATTATAGCTAGGTCCAGCTTCCTTTAGAAATAAGCGAAAAATGCGTTTTCAATATAGCCCCCGCTCTCCCTAATTAGAAATAATTTAAAAACATTTAAGATTTAAAGGCGGTTTATAAGGGCTCCTCTGCTAAAAAATTCCAGGGGCATGGAAGAAGCATCCACATCACGGGAAAGGCGCTCCTGGGGCGGTCTAAAATTGAATTAGCACATTCTTCCAACACGGGATATACGACTTTGCAGCATGATTACATTATAAAAAATATATCTCTATAGATTAATAATACGAATGACTCCGGCACAACTTTTTTAGATCAGGAAAATTTCATATAATCAAAATTCACATCCCTTTCTTTCTTAAAAGTTTAGTATCTGTTTATCCTGCGATCATCTGCTATCGACTGTTTTTCTTTTGAACATCACACCAAATTAAATTTGGTTCAGTCCAATTTGGAGTCTGAAAGAGTGGGACAGACTTATGCAAATCTTTTGAGAAAGAAAGGAACGTGAATTTTGATTTCATTAAATTTGATCGATTTAAAAGATGTGCCGGCGCCATAACTTTATAATTTTCCCTTTTCCAAAAATATTTAATTGTTTTAATGCACTGAAAATGCATTTGATTGGCTTCGGTACGCCTTTTAGATCAGGAAAATTTCATGAAAGCGAAATTTAAATCCCTTTCCTTTTTTTAAGCTTTGCATACGTCTATCCTACTCTTTTCACCCTTCTTCTTCTTTTGAACATCACTGTAAATTAAATTAGTTCAGTTCAATTTTGAGACTGAAAAATTTTGGGATAGACTTATGCCAATTTTTTGAGAAAGACAGAGAAGAGAATTTTGATTTTATGAAATTATTCCGAGCTAAAGTCTGCTGAAAGCATTACTGTCTATTTTTACCAATCTTCTGCATAATGCACAGCAGTTGAAAAATTGTAGAACTCCACACCTCTTCGGACATCACGCTTCACGCCCAGTCGTTATAAGAAAATTCTTTAACCGAAATCGAATTAAAAGATCACTGACCTAAATTCAAAAATGGGGCTTTTAAGCACCGCCCTTATGAGATTTAATTATGGCAATTTTCTCTAAGGTTATCCTTCACTTTTTTCCTCGTAACTTTAACACTTTTTAGGTGTAAAAATATATGAACATTTTTTAATGTTAATTTTACACCTTTTTAAGTGTAAAATTAACATAAAAAGGGTAACTTTAACCCCTAATACACTTAAAAAGTATAATATTTACACCGATTTCGGATCAATAAAGCAGGGTAAAATAAACATTTCCGGAAAGTTATTTTAACTTTTTCGGATTTCTCTCAGTGTTGTTTTAAGAGGACACTGAAATGGGCAGGGGCATGACGTTTCCTATGTTTCTTATAAGTTTCTAGCGTGCTGAAAAAACTTTGGAGTTTATTCGGTGTTTTCTGTCATTGTGGAATGGATTAGCAGAAAAATACAAATACAAAATAAAAGCCAATTTAATATGGAATGGGCCACCGAAAACCGCAAATTGGCAACCTACGTAGTTTCGGAGATATCGCGTGAAATGTGTACGAAAACAGGAAAAAAATTACACTAAAACCGGTAGCATTTTTCAGAGCTAATGTCATCCCCCTGGGAATGGGTAATCTTTATCTATGAAAGTATTGAATTAAATATTACCTCCATTGATAATATTTAAAATAGTAATGTCAGGAAAACCTATCGCTAAAATATTAAACAAACGTGTTAAAACTATTAATAAAATTCATTTTTAATGCAATCTCTTTTATACGTTATTTACATGATAAAAATATGAAAATTAATTTTATCTCTCGCAATATCTTCTCTTTCACAGATTTTCGTTTTTTTTTGTACAAATACAATGTAAAATATAGTTAAAAGTAATCATTCATAAAATAACAAAACAAACTATCAGCTTGATTAAAAAATAATGTCACAATATTTTTGTTTTTTGTTTTAGTAAATTGTATCCTGAAGACTTTGTCTTGCGGCTTAAGAACAATTTGAGCACAGATTTGAAGGGTAAAAAACATTCCTAAAAAAAAGATTTAGTGATGATTACGGAATCATCAGAATTGACTGCTCCTGAGAAATTGCCGACAATTCCTTGAGCCATTCATCGAGAACGACTGCACATATTGCTAGGTCTTTGGTGCGACCATTGCTCTTGGAAGTTGTGGCTATGGATGAATTAATTGAAGACCACGAATCGAGTGATTGAGGCTCTGAGGTCTCCTTCATCATTATGCTGTTACCAGATGAACTCCCTACAAAAACGTTTACACGCATTAACCATCCGTGTATTTGACAAAAAAAAACCTAACATTATGTACAACAAATTATATTGCACGTATTCACATTTAAACACAATGTTGTACGATATTTCTGTTATTATTTTTATCTAAAAAAAATCACTTCTAATAAATTAATATGCCACTAAAAATACAACAACAATCATAGAAGAACATTTTAATAAATTGTTAATGTGAATACTGGCGTTAGTTTTCTGGCATCTAAACAATTGATGCAGAAAATTGGAGTAAATTGCAATACAAAGTAACTGAAGACACATAATTGCATCACTCTTCAATACTGAAATTTTTTATGAGGCAGTTGAAAGTATAATTTTCCAATGAGTACCAATGAAATATTTTTCTGTAATAACTTTTCAATTACTTGGTTAGTTAAGCCCGCGAAGTCCAATTTATTTGCTTTAGAAAAAAAAAACATATTGATAGAGTAAAGCCCCAAAAGTTTACTTTTGATTCATTCTAAAAATAAATTAATGTGTATTTATATTCATCATATCCCAAAAAAATAGAGAAATGATCAAATAAACAAATACCCAATTTACTGATCCATGTTGGATAAAAATCTCATTTTAGGCCAATAATTCCCGCAATTTGCAAAAATTGTTACACTTGTTGAGAGATCTAAGTGAATGGGAGCCAATTTTTAATTTTAAGATTCAGAAAAAAAACCTTCAAATTCTTGGGGAAACTCGAAGATTACAATAATAGATCTGGCAAATAAATTCAACTCAATTCTGCATCTTTCCTTAACATAATTATAGAGCGAAAGTAATTGCAAAATTTTCTCTTTCTCTCTTGCTAAATTCCAACTGGAGAATTCTTTGAATTTATAAACACTTTTAGAAAACAGACGTAGAATTTTTGCATGCTATAGACCTTGAAATAAAATGATAGAATTTTGTGTTTATTCAAGGAATTTAGCAACGTCAATTATTTAGATCTTTTGCGAAAAATAGAGAAATGTTCTATAGACTAGACACATTGCGCATCAATTGAACTGAAGACTGTTTTATACACTCTGTTCAAGAATTTGCTAAGCAATATATCTCCTTTTAATTGACTTTCTGATTTAAAAATCAACCCAAAATATGTACAATGGAGGAAAGATAAAATGGACTAATTTGGAATCTTTTCTAATTTAGAATTTTAGGCTTTTCTTATCATTTTAAATGGGCAAAAAACACGAAGAAGTAGAACTGAATCGGGATCTTAAATAGGACATGTAACTTTTTGATTCCTTTTTTTCTCTAGGCCCATCAGAAACAGTGAGAAAATCTCAAAATTCCGAATTATAAATACATCCAAATCACTTCATTTTACCTTAATTACAAATTGAAGTTACAAAAAATGGTCGATTCACAAGGGTGGTGGCGTAACTGCATTTGTGTTGGCAATCTTAAAAACTTTAAAATCTAGTCTTGATTGAGAAATAAACATTCTGTACTTACAACCCGCAAATTTTTCACTAAAAAAAATTAAAATCGCAAATTTTTCACAGGTATAATAATGGACTAACCACTGAAATATGACCTATAACTAAATTATGGCTTTGACTATTTTCAAAACATATGCGTTAAATGAAGGGAATCATTGGTTCCGTTTATGAAGTTAACCAAAAAAAACGGTTTTGGTCAATTTTAGTTTAAGAAAAACCACTAGCAGAGTATAGAAACTGACTTCAAGTTGATCTTTTTATCATATTTACATCATGACTTTCATTTTCCACTTTTCGAAAATGCTTTAAGCGATATTTTTTTAAATTTATTTTAGAGGGTATATTTGGTGATCAAAGATTGTTTAGGCCCATAATTTGTCCCTGTACAAAAATGCTTTTGAAACATTTCTAATGGATTTACAAATAAGGTTTAAACCTTATAAGCCTTTAAATTAAACCCTTTAAGGACGAGAGGTTAAACAATCATGGGTCCGAGAAAAATCATTATTTTCTCACTTTTTAGAGCAAAACGAAACTTTAGATTTAGATGCTCGTAGGAAAAAATTTGTTTTTGAGTCACTTGATTGAGTTTTTGACTCAATCGTCCTCAGAGGGTTAAGATTAAAGGTAAAAATTTTGGGCAAGTTCCGATTCGTTATGGAAATATTTTTGTTTATACCTATTAAAATTTAATCCAATAGGGTGGAATCACCAGTTCTCGCCAGTGCCCCACTTCTCGCCACTTACATTGAAATCGCTATTTTTCGCAATTTATGAAATAAATGAGTCGCAATTTTTTTTGTATTGTTTCTGCTTCTACGCATAGAATCGAAAAATAATAATTATTCGTTTTGGATTCACGATTTTGATCACTTTTTAGAGCAATATTTTAAGCAAGTGCATCGAATCCAACATCTCTTACCAAATGTACTAAGTGTCGTCAAATTTTCATCAGGCCAAAAACACCTATTTGGGTAAATAATTTGTCTATTGAATATTTAATTGCACTTGTGGAATACATAAAATTTGTATTTAGTCAATTAATATTTCATTTTATATTATTTTTGTATAAAAATGAGGCATGGCGAGAAGTGGTAATATTCTGGAATTGATTTTACCATCTGTCGCCATATCTTTTCAATAGGCGACGCTAACTTCACTTCGTACATTCTCAGTTGTCAAATCTGCATTGTTTACTTTCTGCAAAAGCCCCATAATTTGATTTCTCAAATAAAAGTGAAGAAAAATCATTTAAAGAGAGTAATAATAAAGTGATCACAAGGAAAGAGAAATGGTGAATGTATTCTTTTCATTTCATAGCATTGCCTAAAATAACCGAGTGTGGTTCTTTTCAAGTGGGTGGCGAGAAGTGGTTACAAATTTTACAAAACTGGCGAAAAGTGGTAAAAAGTGGCGACGAAATGGTTATTTTTGCATTATTAATAAAAATCAGTTTATTAAGTAGTCCAGCGTTATGTTCTAGGATTATTGTTTTCACGTATCTAGAGCCAATACATCTAAGTAACTTTGTGTCAAATTTGACTTATCTTGCAACAAGGATTCAAAAGTTATGATTAAATGAATTTAATTTTTTCCTAAACATGGCGATAGCCGGTTATTCCACCCTATTCTTTTCATTTCATAGCATTGCCTAAAATAACCGAGTGTGGTTCTTTTCAAGTGGGTGGCGAGAAGTGGTTACAAATTTTACAAAACTGGCGAAAAGTGGTAAAAAGTGGCGACGAAATGGTTATTTTTGCATTATTAATAAAAATCAGTTTTTTAAGTAGTCCAGCGTTATGTTCTAGGATTATTGTTTTCACGTATCTAGAGCCAATACATCTAAGTAACTTTGTGTCAAATTTGACTTATCTTGCAACAAGGATTCAAAAGTTATGATTAAATGAATTTAATTTTTTCCTAAACATGGCGATAGCCGGTTATTCCACCCTAATAAGAAATTACGAACCGGTAAATGATTTTTTCCGAAATTCAATTGTACTAATTTTACGTGATTGTGGATGAAAGATGACATTTGAATTGAACGGTGAATCAGTTTAAGCCGGAGCCGGCAAATCAATAAAAGTAACGAAATGCAAAAAAAATCTTCACGGAAACTCGAACTCATGAGCACGATTAGATTGCTCGATTTGGAGAGCAATATATACATATAATCTATATTTCGATTATCCGCAATTTTCTAAAAATATTTTCGAATCAGATTACTTTAGAGAAACGACGTCGCGTTATTTGTCCATCCAGCTACCACCACCACAGGATAAACTGTTGGAGATAGAGGCTTAAGGTCTTCGAAACCCCCCACCCTTTTAAATCGACTCAAGGACAATTTATATGGTCTTCATTTTCCCCCAGGCGTATTTTTTCCTTCCAAAACAGGTTTTTGGGATATCTATAAAACGCGTCGTACATTTTTTTCGTTTTTGAATATGTATGTTTTTTACGAACAATGTTTGTAAAAAAAACAATAAATACTCGTCAAATGATGATGTTACGAACAAAAGTAAATCAAAGAGATGAACTTCCTCCTGAGGGCCTCAGGGGATGCAATTCTTTCAGGACAGGAAAACACAAAATTCTTCATCAAAGCTTTCGGCGCTTCAACGCACCCTCCTTAATGGTCAAATCTGTGATTTGTCTCTAAAATTTTGTCCGCAATGTCTATCGACTACTCCATTTCGGATTTACAGATTTTTAAGATAAAAAGAGTATATTTACCAATTGATTTGGATAACCTCGGATATGTTGGAAAATCTTTGAGTCTTTGAAAAGTTTAAACCATCCGATTTCAATATCTTATAAATCGATAATGAACCAGTTAAAAACGGGTAAATAAATTTTGTCCCGAAAATCGATTATACTATATTTACGATATTTTAGGTAATTTGTTAAACGAATTTGAATTGGTTCAAAATAGTTGTAAATCGATAAGCATTAAAAAATTGCGCAATGGAAAAGAACTATGTAGGGGAAAACTTTCAGGCTTCGCACACTTTATGGCTTCGAACACTTCATATTTTTCCCATATTCCTTTAACGAATCTGACCTAATTTCTTCAGGAAATGTGTGACTTAAGACTAGCCTTTGAAATATATAGGGTAGATTCATGAAAGGAATATTGGAAAAAAAATTTATTGTTCGAAGTTATACAAAGAGCGAAAGATTTCACCTAATATTCCATATCGTGAGCATGGACTTTTCCCATGTGCAAGATCACTAACCAATTGTATTAAACAAATATTGCTAACCTGTTTTAGGGTGTACCTTACAACAAAGTCATGTGTTTGAATATTTCAATTTATTAACCTTTTATAAATACAGTGGGACCTCGATAGAGTTAACCCCCGATAGAGGCAATTTCCAATAGAGTCAACAGCTATTTCTTTACTCTACGGACTCTGATAGTCAACTTGGAGACAAATTTACTCCGGTAGAGTCAATTTTTAAATTATTATTGAACTAATAAGATTGTACGACTTTTTCGAAATTAAAATCAATGTTTTGGTGTATTAATGTAACGTTTCTAACACAAGAAAAACAGTATTATGATAAAATTCGTATATTAATCGTGTAATCAATTTTCGACAAAATAATTTCCTTTCGTGATTTTAAGCGTTTTGACCGATTGTGAAAGTTCCCTATGATCCCGTATGACGTGTTTTTCTGTAATAACAAAAAAAAAAAAACAATTTTGGAGATGAAGGGGAGGGGTAGGGAGGAAATGAGAATCATATTAATAATCCCCAGGTTAACTTATTAGGGGGTCACCTAAAGACTTCAAATAGATATCTCTAACCATTTAGCGCCTATTTTTCAGAACAAGAAAATGAGAAAATTTGGTTTTATTGCTCTTTCTGTGAAGTTTAGAGACATAGTTACGTCATAACGAAAAGAACAACTATCAATCTCTTCTTTTATACAATAAAAGTTTAAAACAAATTCTAATTAATTACGTTAATTGCATCAGAATTTTCAACAATTAAATATCTTCCGGAGCTCTTCTAAAAAGAAGTTAAAAAAGTAATTTTTTGGACACCATTTCCTTATCTTAACATCGTGGGTGAACCTCAAAATTACCACATTAAGAGTAATTTATACTTAAGATATTTACTAAAAAACATTCCGTAAAATTATTCCTTAATCTCCAATTTTTGCCCAATATTACGACTATTTTGGGCCAGAGGGTGTAGAATTTATGGTTTAATTAAACAAAATACTCTACTATTGTGTTAAATTTCTCAATTATCTAGTAAAAACATACAATAATACACCTTTATATCAAAATTTTACATTTTAATTGATTTTTTTCAAACTCCGATAGAGTCAACGAATCCAATGCAGTCAACAGGCCTGGAAATAATTAGTTGACTCTATCGAGGTCCCACTGTATATATTGTTTTGAAACTAAATTTTGAAAAAGCATAATTTGAAAGGCATTCGCAAGAGATGATTAAATATCCTTTTTCTACTCGATACCGACATGTAGGCTCCTTAAAATTCTTAATAATTATGTTTTAAAAAACATCTATTCGAGTTAAATGTACTAATACAGGTAGACAATTTAAACTAGAAAATTGTCATTTAATAAAAGTACCATGCATGTAAAAATTTAAAACTTTAAAATATAAAATTAGAAATAGAAACACATAAAACTTGAAACATGAAACTAGTTGCATGAAACATGAAGCATGAAATATCGTCAACATAAATTTATCAGAAAATATTTCTTTTGGATATTTTCCAGACAATCTAAATCAAATACGTTGTTAAATTTTAAGACTTCCGCTCATCCCAGAAATATAAGTTCTAGTCTTTTTTTTTATTATCATTTCAATTGCCTCACAGTGACACAAAAATAAAATAGAGAAGAACATTTTACGAAACATCGAAGATGAATGGACTCTGAAACACTTCCCAAATATATTTACAATATTTTGTTAGTGTTTGATTAATTGGCGTTAAATGAAAATTATGAGAAAAAAATTTGTTTTTGGTAAGCTCAACCAATTAGTCGAATTCAGCAAAATATTATTTCATTCCCCAATAAAATAATCAAGAGATAGAAAGTGTGATAGAGGGAAGAAATCTTTAACTATATAAATTAGTGAATTAATTGATGCAATTATTTTCTACTTCTCGGCACATCCAAACTGGCAATATACAGGTCTAAAAGAGTATATACAGAGCATAACTCTTTAGCTGACTCATAATTTTTGGCATGCTGCTTCATCAACCACAGGGAGCTTTGGCTTTGACAGTCAAAATATCATATATTTTGGGGGGGAGAGAAAGTTAGTGAGGCACTTTACAGCATGCACCAAAAGGATAGAATTGAGGAAGTTCACCAATGAAAAATAATGAGAATTTTTCTTTTACTTTTTTTTTTTAAAGATATTTAATTAGACAACAACGAATGGTCGGCTTTGGTGTTAGTTCATTAAAAAGAAAAAATTGTAAGCAGGCCAAACATGATATGTGTGTATTTACCGAGGAAGAATGATTTTAGTTGAATTATGCCTGCGACGGCTAAATAGAATAAAAAAAAGAGAAATTTTCTTATGAGATCCAAGACAAATAAAACCATCTGTATTAATGAGAGAAATTGTTCGAGCAAAGGGGAAAATTAATGGGATTTAAAATAAAAATATGGGTAGTAATAAAAAAAAAAGACACTGAAGATTAAAAAAAATGTCATACAACAAACAAAAATAAAAGAAGTAAATTTATTAACTTACCCGAAGCACTTGGACGTCGAAATATACTCGAAAAGCTCTGTCGTATGCTTTTCCTCGTGGAATCTTGTCTTTTGAATGGATCATAGAGGGAACTCATGGGACTCACTGTCGTTGTGGCGGAAGTGCTATGATCGGTTATCTGTGCATTCGTATCAATTGTATTCTTCCTCTGATTGACTAGACGATATTCACGCTCAAGGAGAAATGCTTTGGCATTTTCCACAATTTCCAGCGTCTCATTGTCCACCGGAAGTTCAGCGTCGAGCTGTTGCTTCAGAATCTGAAGCACTTGATAGAAGGATGGAATATCAGTCGTTGTTGGGATGTCGAAACGCAGAAAAATGGACTGAATGAGCGGAAATGGATACCACGAGAGTCGACTTATCAGTCCACTCAAATGCAGATTTATGTACAAATTGTTGCTCGTGAATGTCTGCAACTTTCCAAATATTGCACCTAGAAATGAACCTAGGAAGAAATTCAAGAAAAAAGAATAATTGTAGGGCATAGCATCCCATTTCACTGGTTAAAAGCTTAAAAGATTCACCGATGAACCCTTTGAGAAGTGGATCATAATTAATCACCCGAAAGAACCGCGACAGGTTCAAGACCAAGATTTTTTACTGCTCGAATCCCAAATTCCAACGAGAGCAGTTGTAATCTCTTGTTTTTGAATTATTTTTCGACCCTTTACTCCCTAAAGGAGTCATATTTTAGTAGAATTTTGGAAATCTGAAGTTTCGAGTTTTTTACGTCACGCTGTTTGTCTGTCGGTCCATCAGTCTGTCCTTTCGTTCATCTGTTACCACACCTGGAGCTCAAAGGATTAGAGAAAGAAACTTGGGACCTTCCCTCATTTTCCATACCCCAATTTCCCACCAAAACCATGTTCTTTATGATTTCTAGAAAATGCATTATGCGATTTTCAAAGGTTAAAAAGGCTCTAGAGAAGTATTTCCCAATCAAATGGAGTCATGTTTGGGCTTATTGGAAAGGTATTGGAATTTCCGATAAAATTGAACCGGTTCCAATCGATTCTGAACCGGTTCATAGCCGATAACTAACTTTTATCCGAAATTCAGTTCTATTACTCTTAAGCTATTTTGGGTGATCTTTTGATTAATTTATGAATCAGTTTATACTGATTGTGAACCGGTTGGTAAATAATGTGAAAATAATTTTAAGGTATGCCATCTACGTCAAAAGTTTGAGTATTCCGGAAAGCATTGGACCCTTTGCCATCCCCTTTTCATTATTTAGATTGCGTAAATGGAATTTTTTTTTACCCTTACGCTTTTTCTGTCGCAAGTTTTCTTTTAATTTAAGCACTCAAGGATGGTCTAAAGACTTTATGGGCTCTTAAGGGTAGTGTAAAACTACCTCTAAGTTCTAAAATTTAAAAAAAGCTCACGAAAAGCAGGGGCGCAGTTAATGACATCTGCAGTATTGCTTCGGCGTATCAAATATGATCCAACTGTTACAAAAGGTTCACAACGACGCCAGTAAATTTCTAATGCCGGATATTTGATCCCTGAAAAATTTCCGCTCTTCAATAATTTTAAGGAGTTATAATTATGTTAACTATCTCTTATTTTTAATATTTAATAAGCTAACTAATAAAATAAGCTAATGTAACAGCCCCGTAATAAATCATATGAACAAGGGGAAGAGTCCTAAGACACTTCTAAAAAAGCCACGTTCCCTTTAACAATTGTAACTTTGACACTTCCAGTTAAAAACGGAAATTAGCTAATTTCTATGGTTAAGAAATAGTTTTTGAAAAGAAAATTAAATCCTAATAAGTCCTAGGTAAGAAAATAATTAAAGTATAATTCCATTTCAATTGTAGATCATTCGCGTTTACTACTGTTTTGCCCCGGTGCGGGCCAAAATTCTGAAAGCCAAAATCGAGAGGCCTAAAATCCCGAACGCAAAAATTCCAAAAAAAAACCCAAAATCCAGAAAAGCTAAAATCCCGAACGCCAAAATATGGAAAAGCCAAAGTTCCGAACACTAAAATCCCGAACGCCAAAATCCAGAATGCCAAAATCCTGAAAAGTCAAAATCCCGAAAACCAAAATCCCGAAAAACCAAAATCCCGAACGCCAAGATCCCGGATGCCAAAATTCAGAAAAGCCAAAATTCCGAACGTCAAAATTCAGAAAAGCCAAAATCCCGAAAAGCCAAAATCCCGAAAAGCCGAAATCCCGAACGCCAAAATCCCGAATGCCAAAATTAAGAAAAGCCAAAATCCCGAAAAACCAAAATCCAGAACGCCAAAATCCTGATCAGTCAAAATCCAAAAAGCCAAAATCCCGAAAAACCAAAATCCCGAACACCAAGATCCCGAATGCCAAAATTCAGAAAAGCCAAAATTCCGAAAATGCAAAATCCTGAACGCCAAAATTCCGAAAAGCTAAAATCCCGAACACCAAGATCCCGAATGCCAAAATTCCGAAAACCAAAATTCCGAAAAGCTAAAATCCCGAACGCCAAAATCCAGAACGCCAAAATCCCGAAAACCAAAATCCCGAACACCAAATTCCTGAAAGGTAAAATCCTGAATGAAAGGATCAAAATCGCAAAAGCCAAAATCTTGAAAGGTACGAAATTAGATGGCGGATTATTCTCTTTTGATTCCAGCGACCGCAGGTGCAATCATCAGAGTAGTTTTATTGATGGCACTTAAGAATTCGGGATTTCAGCTTTTCGAGATATTGGCTTTAAGTTATTCTGGTTTTTGGGTTTTTAACCGGGATCCGTTTTTCCCGCTTAAATCCCCATTTTTTTTTATCCGTAAGCTCAAAGTCTAACGATATACCGAGCAAAAAGAAAATTGTATGATATCACAGCCCTTATTTTGATCAAAAAATCCTAATTTTAATTCAAAATTTCATTTTAATCTCAAGTTTATAAATTTATAAATAAAAATAATACTCACCTAAATGAGCGGTTCCTTGTGTAAAAAGATCCTCTGAGAAATTTAACTCAGTTTCAGGTTCACTGAAATTCCTGGATTCTTTCCAGAACTTTCGCGTATTGCTAATCTCTGTATGATCACCATTTGTTACAATTGCCAAATCATCATCTGGCCTCTCCCGAAAACTCTCATATCCACTACTTTCAGCCAACGACTGCAAGCTGTCGTGTTTTGTCTTTTCATCTGCACAATTCTCACTTTTGCAATCTGCCACGTACTTTCTGATGATATCAATGAGATGATCTGTGTTGTGCGTCCTCTTGGGTGATGAAATATTTTGGTATTTGTAGGAATTCACCCACAGATCACAGGCATTTCTGCACAAAATTATTTTGTGACGTACATCAAATAGATATGCATGGTAATTTGAATATAGTGTATCATCTATGTGCAAACTATAGTGATTCCACTGGCAATTGCCCATGGATTTATTTGGTGACTCTGTGACACTTGCATTGGACGGATTTTTCTTTGTTCTATCCACATGCTTCATAATTTCCGGCGCCAAATCCAGAAAATTCTCCGCTGAGTCAGCCAAAGCACTAATTTTATTAATTCGATGTCGATATGATGTTGGAATATGCTGACAAGGAGTTAAATACTTCAATACCAATTCCACAACAATTTCTTCATTATTGAGCGATAGGAGTGTATCAAAGACCGACAGGGATATCAAACAGAGCTGCAACGCAAAATAAAATCCCTTAGCAATTTAAATTTTTGATGAAGATTCCGCGACAACCATTTACCCTTGTATCGGTTGAATTGATCCTCTCAACGAGAATATCAATTATTCGCTGTCCATCGAATTTCTCCTCATCCAGCAGGAATTTAATGAAAATACTCAAGAGGCCGGGTTCGGTGACAGAACGAAGGATTAAATCAAAATACGCCATTGTGGATACTTGTGCTTCGATATTTGTCTGCAAAGGACTGCCATTGAATATCTGCAAGTGACTCCTTTGTGTTAGTAAATGGGCCTTCCTTGGGGAACGAGGTCAATGAATTCGTTATTTCAACACAAAAAAATTAATATGATTTTTTTTCTTTTTTTCGATACCGCATAATGAAATCCATCTCCTCTTCTCAAAAAATAAAAATTGTGACACGAGTGACAAGAAAAAAAGACACCATTCACCATCATCAATCGTGATAGTCCAACACCACGGTTTCTTTTACAGTAAAAGGACAACACACTACGGATATAATAAAGTTGAAGATAACGTCACTGAAATACTGGATTGGAAATTAATGGTCAAATACATTGGCTATTTTTGAGTGTCGTTAGATTTCTATATCAGTGAGTGATAAATATGACTTTCTGTGAAGTTAATCATCTACTAATGAGTGCTTTCAAAGAGTTTTTTTTTATCTTATGGGTGAAATTCGTGATAGAGGAAAGCTTTGAAGCTTCGGATTACGAAAGTTTCGTATCACTTGATTTATTCTATGATCCTTAAGTCTTTAGCATTCTTTCACCGAGAAATCCGAAAAAGTTGAAATAACATTCCGGAAATGTTTATTTTACCCTGAAGTATTGATCCGAAATCGGTGTAAATATTACGCTTTTAGGTGTATTAGGGGTTAAAGTTACCCTTTTTCATGTTATTTTTACCCTTAAAAAGGTGTAAAATTAACATTAAAAAATGTTGATATATTTTTACACCTAAAAAGTGTTAAAGTTATGAGGAAAAACAGTTAATCGCACCCTCTTTTTTTCTCAGTCTTTAGCATTCTTTGGAACTCTGCGTACCCAGAGGAAATATGGGTACTCCTGGGTAAAACAAGTTTTTTGGGACTATTGAAAATCAATAAATATCTGGGGTGACATGATAACTTCCTTTCGATAGTATCGGCAGTCGATCCTGAAAAATTGTAATGATAGGTGCACGTCTTGTCTTGTAGAGAATATAAAAAAATTATTAACAGTCAAATTCTTTTAAGAATGGTACAATAAATGGTCCCACACTGTTTAAGAATCCGTTATTCACTAAATCTAAGAGATACAGATTTATCGATACTATCGATTCGATAGTATCGAAAAGTTATCAATCCGCCCCTGATTTTTGAGGATGATTACAAAATCCACAATCCAAAATAATTTTTGCAGGATCACGATTAATTCCTGTGCTGACTGTGTTACGAACCGGAAAGAGTTTAAAAAGTTAAGATACTAAGACGGCGGTGGCCCTTATCACTCTATAATGAATTTCTTTTATTTTTCTTAAGAGACTTCTGGCCTCTACACACTAGAGAAATTTATGTCCATATTGAAGTTATTCCTACACAAGCGTAGGGAATTTGCTTCAATATGGACATAAATTTCTGGAGTGTGTAGAGGCCATAAGTCTCTTAAGAAAAATAAAAGGAAATTCACATTATTCGAAGGCATGAACGTTCGAAGGGAGCGTACTTTTCTATTGTGAAATTGAAAATGAATAAGTTATGAATCATCTTAGCATTCTCGGTTTGATATAAAGAGATTCATTATTATCACTTTTTTTTAATATTTTATTACTGCCCCAAAATTGAATTTTGGGCAGCTATCCTATACGTTCTCACTCTTCTTCTTCTTCTTTTGAACATCACACCAAATTAAATTTAGTTTAGTCCAATTTTAAGTCGGAAAAAATGAGATAGACTTATGCAAATTTTTGGAAAGAGGAAGGAATGTGAATTTTGATTTCATGAAATCTTCTTGATCTAAAAGATATGCCGCAGGCATTACTGATCCATTTGAACTTTTTGCTGATTATCTGCTCATTTACTGACCAAAAATGTTTATTTCCTACTTTATGGGATTGATTTCTAGTTAAAGACCTATATTTGAAAACTATAACTACTAGTGATTTGCTGCCTTTTGAATGTAGACCTTTGATTATTTCAATTTTTCTCCTATTTCCCAAATAGCCCAAGATATTGGCGCCAATAATATTTTGCATATTTTACGGCAAAAAGACTCCTGAAAGTATGCGAAATTTTTGTAGGCATAAAGCCGTTACGCGTGCTTTTTCTCGGTCCCGTAAATATGGATCATAATCCCAGGACACTCTGTATTTAGAATCATTAAAAATTCGATTCTTGTGGATCAGGAGCACGCAAAAACCGTTTGAAACCGAAAAAATACGCCAAATGAAAATAATGCGTCAATAGTCAAAACGCTATGGACAAACTTAGTTTGACATTTATTCGGTCTCAAACGCTTCTTGCTCACCCCTGTGCGGATGATTATACACTGGTAAAAATAAAAGGATCAAGTTAATCCAAATTTGATCCTTTTGCAAAGGATGGATCAAATTAACATGTCCTGTGAAATTTCACCGTAGTCTCCATCTACAATAGGCGGAAATACGTGAAATTTCATGAAATTTGCCATCTGTTATGATAAATGTGCATTCAAAGTTTGAAATTTGATCCATTCTTTGCAAAAGTATCAAATTTGGATCAAATTCATTCTTTTATTTCTGAACTGAGATATTTTTGTTCAAATGAAATTGGCTTGCTGCATATACTGCGGTCTCGAAAGAGTTAAAGGGATAAAGCAGGACCTCTAAGTTTAGATTTTTACAGACCTAAAGATTGGAATTGATGGCTACGGAAACCTTGCTAAATCATACACTTCTGAACACATCGTTAAAGTATTATGTTTTTTAGTCTTCTTAACCCAGGTAACCCCTTAACTTAAAAGAATAACAATAATTTCTCTGTAATTTAATTTAATTATATACCCAACCTAGTAACCTTTAGGCCTCAAACTTAAAGAGAGAATCATGTAATATATTGGTATCTTAAAATAAACTTTGTTAACACATATTTTTCCTTTTAAGGGGCTATATGGGCCATAAATACTGAAAAATAGCATTATCATTTTTCTATTTTTCTCTAATTAATAAAAAAAATAAATTGAGGGTTTAAGCATCACATAAAAGTACAACTTTTCAACTATGTTCTCTGACACTTTCATTTAAGAAATTTTAAAAACTCAGCTTTTAGAGGACCTGATTTTCGGAGACCTTTTTTTGAAAATTTACTTACTTTTTGGTGCAGAAGATAACTCAACTGACGTCTAAAAACTAAAAAAAGGGTTGAGTCAACATTTAAGGACGTTATACACTTATAGACAGCTTGCAAAAATCCACTGAGAAAAATCCGAAAAAGTTAAAATAACATTCCGGAAATGTTTATTTTACCCTGCAGTATTGATCCGAAATCGGTGTAATTACCCTTTTTAGGTGTATTGGGGGTTAAAGTTACCCTTTTTCATGTTAATTTTACCCTTAAAAAGGTGTAAAATTGACATTAAAAAATGTTGATATATTTTTACACCTAAAAAGTGTTAAAGTTCCGAGGAAAAAATGTTAATCGCACCCTCTTTTTTTTCTCAGTGTCCTAAGTTCTTCTCTAAAAAAAGATTTCGAAATATCACAAAATTGTTAATCACATCATAAACTAATAATTTTTTGAGTTTTCGAAATCTGTTTTAAGTAGGAATTAAAGATTTTTGCACGTTGTCTATAAGTGTGTAACGTCCATAAGTGATAATTCCACTCTATCTTGTTAGCTGATGAGTTAAACTAGTACTTGAACAGAGGATTTTAGAATTTTTGGGAAATTTTTATGCAAAAAAAAACAACCATTTTCGTATTTTACATCACGATTCGTTTTGTAAAGTTGTAGAAATATTTAGTTTTTGGAATCACGGATATATTTATTTTGAGTAATCTTGTTCAGCGAAAACTATGTAATTTTTCAAAAATGGTCCCCAAAAACTCAGGTCCCAATGGCTGAATTTTTAAATGAAAGTTTAAGAAAATATAGTTTAAATGTTCTACTTTTGTATGCCTCTAAGAGCTTGAATTAAATTTTTTTTATTATGTTGAAAAAATAATAGAGAAAAATTTGCTATTTTTTGTTTTTTTTTTTCACTCACCTAACAGACCCCTTAAAGAAACTCATTATTAATAATAAATAGTTGCATTGTGTACTTTTTGAGCCACTGAAATTGACTTCTGTTTGTTATTTTTTTGTGTTTTATGCCTAATGTTCATTATTTCAAAATTGTATTGACTTCTCTTCCTTCTTTTGCACCGTGATCACTTAACTGGGCCACTCAAGTTAATTTTTTATTGTGTCTGTAATGCAAGAGACAAGAGGATGTATCACATTACTCCTATAGAATAATTCTTCTAAGTGTAAAATTCGTTTAGAACTTACTTTTTTTATATTTCGAAAAAAAAATATTAAAAGTGATTCTTCAAAATCAGTTTTATGGATTTATTTAGTTGTGTTAAATCATTTTAGCAATTTGAGCCAGCCGCAAGGTAAGTCTTTTTATGGCATATTTGCATAAATCTTATCTATTTCGCCACCTTTTTTTCAATATCAATAAATATTTCTCCACCCAATTATCAAATATTCCCTCATTTTATCTACAAAGATAAATAAAATATGCGATCGTTGAATCACGCTAGATAAATATTTCCCTTGATATTGACGGATTTTCAAGATCAAAGACTTTATGTAACTCTTTGAAGGCACTACGAGTGTTTTGTACTAACAAAAAAAAAATACTTCACTCACATGAAAAAGAGTAACTTGAGATGCACACAAAGGGATAAATTAGACTTACAGGAAGGCAGAAAATACCCAGAAAGCGCCCATAACACCAACACAGAACATGGAGAGAAAACTAAAGAGAAATTTGTGCAACATTACCTGTAGAAGTGTTGAACCCAGAACAGGTACAACAAAGCCTTGATACATGAAATCCAATAATTGGTGCTTTATTACCTCGTGAGCCACCTGAAACGACAAAAAAAAACGGAAAATGTTTTACAGTTGGGGCTGTGTCTTGAGTAAAATCTTGGGGAGATTTACGAACCTGAACCACGGCATTGCAGAACTCTAGAGAACTCATAAAAAGCGTCAGTTCGTTCATCTCGGCGACATCATCTGGCGTTATACGATGCCAATCAGTCGTTGAATTTGTATCGATTGTCGTGGGCAGGAGGGAATAGAGACCACCGAGTCCAGTTACCAGAACTGGGCACACTGAGGAATATTGTTCGATATACGTCCGGACATTTTCATTCTTTTGCGATAGAGCCATGCACAGCAGCAGAGCATCGCGGGCTTTGTGCCCTACGAGGCCCTCTCGATGGATGTAGGGGATCAGGAGAGAGAAAATGATGAAGCTAAAAAAAATATATGATCTTCGTTGTAATAAAAAAATAAACGGTGACTTAGATTCCGAACGAAAAACCCCAATGGATATTTTTGTACACTGAGAGAAATCTGAAAAAGTTAAAATAACATTCCGAAAATGTTAATTTTACCCTGCATTATTGATCCGAAATCGGTGTAAATATTACCCTATTTAGGTGTATTATGGGTTAAAGCTACCCTTTTCTTCATGTTGATTTTACCCTCAAAAGGTGTAAAATTAACATTAAAAAATGTTGATATATTTTTACACTTAAAAAGTGTTAAAGTTACGAGGGATAAAAGTTAATCGCACCCTTTTTTTCTCAGTGTAGAAATTTCTGAGATCCGGATAGAATGTTACCGAGCTTTTAGAATTTGGTCAGGGCAGAAAAGCTCTATGCGCTCCGTGAATTATTATGGTGCTAGAACACCTTTTCAATTGAGTAAAATTCAATCGATTGAAATTTCACCTCTTATTCTTTCAAACTTAAATCAGATACTGCTATCTCTTTCTATCAAATGGAATTTGAAATTGAATTTAAAATTGAAATTTCTCATTTGACAGAAAGAGATAAACATATCTTATTTTAGTTTGAAAGAGTAAGAGGTAAAATTTCAGTCGATTGAATTTTACTAAATTGAAAAGGTCTGTCAGCGCCATGAATTTTAAAAAGTTCTAGATAATATTTTCCGTGATTTTTTTAATTGATTTTTTTTTCAAAATAAGAGATTACTGTGACTTTAAAAAATAATTCATAAATCCCAAAATTACACTTTGAAGAAATTTTAGGCTACGCCCCCTCCCGATGAAATATTTTGAAGACTAAATTCTTAGCAGTATTTTAGTAAATTGGGTTTAAAAAAAAAGCATATTGAGCCAGTGAAAAAATGGCTTTGATCAGTGAAATTCTAATTATTAAAAGCAAAAACAAAAGGAACAAAACATCCAAACAAAAAAAAATCTTGGTCAGCAGTGTCTCCGGCACAGTTTTTAGATAAGTAAAATTTCATTAAATCAAAATTCACATCCTTTTCTTTTTCAAACGTTTTGCTTATATATTTATTTTTAATGCCTCCGGTCTCTCCGGTACAAATTTTAGATCCATAAAATTTCATGAAATCGAAATTCACATCCCTTTCTTTCTCAAGAGATTTGCATTAGTCTACTCCACTCTTTCGAACACAATATTGGACTGAACTAAATTGAATTTGGCGTGATGTTCAAAAGACGAAGAAGAGTGCAAAAGAGTAGGATAGACATGTGCTAAATTTTTAAGAAAGAAAAGGATGTGAATTTGGATCTTATGAACTTTTCCTAATCTAAAAGGTGTGCCGGAATCTTTAGCACTGAATTGAACTAAAATAAATTTGTTTCGACGTTCAAAAGAAAAATAGCGCGATAAAGTGGGACAGCCATCAGGAAAACTTTGTATAGACATGCTAATTTTGATTAAATGAAATTTTCTTGATCTAAAAGTTGTCCTGGAGCTTTTAAAAATAATATTAAGCCAGTAAAAAGGTGGTTTGATCAGCGTAATTCTATTTCATAAAGGCAAAAATAAAATAAATGAGCATTAAAAAATAATTTTGTTCAGTAAAATAAATCGATCAGTAATGTCCTCTGGCATACATTTTAGATCAGGAAAATTCCATTAAATAAAAATTCACATCCATTTTTTTTTCAAATTGCTTATGTTTATCTTATTCTTCGGCGCGCAAATTGAATTGAACTAAAATGAACTTGTTTTGACGTTCAAAAGAAAAAGAAAGGTACGATAAAATGAAACAACAACCGAGCCAGCCACATGCAAAATTTTTAAGAGTCGTTATGGCTCCGGCACACCTTTTAGATCAGGAAAATTTCATTAAATCGAAATTCGAATCCCTTTCTTTCTCATCGGTTTTGCATATGTCTATCTCACTTTTGCACACTCTTCTTCTTCCTTTAAACATCACAACAAATTCAATTTAGATCAATCGAATTTGGAGTGAGACAGACATATGAAAAGCGCATGAACGAGAAAATAATGTGAATTTTATTTACACGAAATTTTCTTGATCTAAAAGGTGTGCCAGAGCCATTAATTTCGATTTCGTGAATTCTATGGCTCCTGCACATCTTTTAGATCAGGAAAATTTCATAAAGTCGAAATTCACATCTCTACGTTTCTTATAAGTTTTACATGTGTCTATTTTACTCTTTAATACTCTTCTTCTTCTTCTTTTAAAAATCACACTAAATTAAATTTAGTTCAGTCCAATTTTGAGTCCGAAAGAGTAGGATAGATTTATGCAAATGTTTTTAGACAGAAAGAGATGCGAAATTTTATTCCATGAAATTTTATCGACTTGGACGGTATCCCGGAAGCATTATAATCTAAAAGCTAAATCCGGAGTCGTAATGGGCCTTGCGTACCTTTGAGATCAGGAAAATTTTTTGAAATCAAAATTCACATCCACTTCTTTCTCATACGTTTTACGATATATCTACTCCACTCTTTCGGACTCTTCTTCTTATTTTGAACATCATACTTAATTAAATTTGGTTTAATCGAATTTTCGGTGCAATAGAATGAAATAGACATCATATGAAAAACATTTGAGAAAGAAAAGGATGATTATTTTGATTTACCTGAATTTTCCCCAATCCAAAAGTTGTGCCAGAAGCATAAAAAATTAATTTGATCAGTAAAAAAATAATTTTTACAAAAATCTGTCCGGTTTATATACTTAACATCTAAGATAGTTGGATGTCAAATGAAAAAAAGCTCTCTATTTTCCCTTAGCCAAAACTTGAATGATAACTATATTCCGTTTATAAAATTGTTAAGAGTACCTACTGATCAAATTTGATTTTTTTCTGACCAAATTTAATAATGGTTATTTGAATATTTCCACTTCTAAACATCATTTTTTTTTAAATAGTGGTATTCCCTACGACTCTTATCAAGTTTTTAAATTGATTATGAAAATGTTAGTATAATATATAAGAATAAATTTAAAAAATGACCAATAAAATATTTATATTATTTAAAATACGTAAATATATTGTGCATTGAACGTATGTGATTTGTGATTTTTTAAAGTTCTTTTAAACATCGTAGCTTCACATTACTGACACTAGTGGCGCTGAAAGAAAAATGGTGATTTTCAAAACTTAAGTATTAACCCTTTAAGGACGATTGGGACACCGGTGTCCCATAAAGAAAATAATTTTCCTGACTACCTAAAGTTATTTTTCTTATGTCTGCACATAATTGTAAAGTAGAAGGTTGAAGGAATCTAGAATATTTTTTGAGAGTCTCTAGCTATTTGTTATATAGTAAATTTTTAAGGTAAAAAATTGCGGATTTTTAAATTTTCAAATTCATAATTGATTTTATTTTTTATACATCCAATTTTTTTATGCAAAACCCTTTTGGCAATAAAAACTATAATACTCATACGTAATATTTTTCATTAAAGCGAAAAATATTATTCATTGGTATAGTCAGAAGAAATTACTTAAATTTCTGGGCTATTTTTGTCCCTATCGTTCATAGAAGCACAAAATACACCGAATCAGAATCTGTTGGATTTTCCAAGGTTAGATGTAAAATTTATCATTGATTATGTTTTTCGGTTTAATATTTATTGTTGATTTTCAGTCCGTAAAATGTATCTCGTCGTTAAAGGGTTAAAATGTGAAGGATTATTAACAATTAAGAAGATAAAAGGGAGAATACGAATAAGAAATTTAATTGAAAATTAATATACATTTCATTTGGAGAGAGTTCTCACTGGGAATCACAGATACCACAAGCTAAAGCAACATTAATCAGTGATCAGCAAATTTTTTGAATAACCCTGCAACGACTTACTTTGCTTGTCCGTGTTCACTGGTCTGCCCAGAGACGAAGAACAAGTCCAGGAGGTGGACATTTTGCATTAGGACAACGCAGAGCTGATGCAGGAGGACGACAAAGCGCTTAGCAACGTCCATGGGGAAGATTTCGCCATGACTGGAGGCAAGAATTTTCAGCAGAGGTCTCAGGAAGGGCTCATGGACGAGCAACTGATGGCGCGAATGATTAACCAGTTGCTCGTAGAACTTGAGCTGTTCCAGGAGGACGGCATTGGCATATCGACCCGTGGACTTGCCCCAGTCGAACAATTTGTTGAGAATGTTCTTGCTCAGCATGAACTCAAGGCAAGGTGCTGACGGTTGACTCTGTGTCTGCTGGCTGTTGAAGGTCTGTGGTGGGCTTGGCAGGGACACTTTGTTGCAGTGAATAAGTTCCACCAGCAGAAATGTCACCATCTGATCCAGATGATTCACCACACTCAGGATGTCATCGTGAGATGGGACATTTGTGCCCTTTAAAAGTTTATCAGATACAATACCCTCCTTTCTGGCCCATGTCCCAATTATAGCTACCTCTGAACGCTGAATCACATCATAAGCCTGCTGCCAGTGTTTGCAGAAGCTGTCGTAGCATGCTCCCGGATCGAGTTCTGTGGCATTATCGAGCTTCACTCCTCCGGAACGACTGGAATTTGTGAAGCTCTGACGCAGTGGGCTCGATCGCAGCCAACTCATCCTACTGCTTGGCCCCTTAAAACCACCTCCTGAACAGTCAGTCAAGACCACTTCAGGGCCCCAAATGGCCAGAGAGAAGCCCCACTCACCTGAGATATAGGTCACAATGATCGTGCACTAAACACTCACAGAACTGCAAAGAAAACTCGCATTACACGCAATGAAAATCTCGAAATTTCACTGATTGCACATCCCCCAAGATCTGGGGGTCACTTTTAGCCGATAAACTACCTTCCAAGCACGATAGAAACACAAAAATTAAAGAATTTCATGAGCACAAGAAAAACAACACGTCAAACCATTGAAGGGTTTTCAAACCTAACAACAGCAATATCATTCATGAGGTTTCCCAAAAATATTTTGAATGGTTTTATAAAACATATCAACAGTGCATTTAAAATTTTGTAACGGATCGGAGAAGGTTGATGAAAAATAAAATCTTCTGAATTGTTTTATGAAATTTTTTTTGGAAAATGCTGTTGGACATCAATAATACTATTCCTGAGACTGCTGCACATAATTCCTTCATCACAATCTTGTCTTATGTGAGTGAATGTTTTTTTTTCATAATTTTTATCAAAAATGCATTTAAATATTCTTAGATTTTCAGTTTCAAATGAAAAAGAATTTTGTTGGGTGGAGCTTTTAAAAAAAAATTTTAATAAGAAAATAGGATAAAGATCTTGTGCCTCAAGAAAGGCTAATGGCCTTAAAAAGGTGAATTAAAGTGCTTTAAGTGCAATATGAATCCAATTAATTAGTTTAATTTTAATAGCATGATTTGGTCTGAACGGCACAAGCTATATTAATTCGCGTTATGCTCGTAAATTACACATGAGTGATTGCGTCTTTTTATCTATTTTTTTGTTAAGGTTTAAGATAATAAAATATTACGAGATAAGTAAAAAATGTTAAAATGAAAGACTTTGTTATATTTATTTTTTTAATTATGCTGAAATTCTAGAAATTGGGAAGCAATTCTTAGAAATTTTTGAAAATATTTATTTTTTTGTTTAGTGTATATACCTATCCGGCAGTTGTTTAAACATTTTTAGAATGAGAATTAATTGACAAGCATGTTTTTTAGTGTCATTTTTATAATTTTATCACTACAATGAAATAAATATTTTTACTTACGAATATTCCTGATAGGGTAAGTGTGCCAAATTCCGGCCATCTTGCAATTTCGGCCACCTTTTTTGTTCCTCGAATTTCGATGAACTTTTAGATTTTATGTACTCTAGAGATTATAAAATGCAAAAGAATAACAAAAAATGTAGCTTCGACAAACGAGATGACGTGAAAAAAATATTGGAAGGATTCCCGAAGGGTAAGGAACTATGAGAATGAAGGTGGCCGAAATAGGGCATCAAAGCTATGTCTATATTTTTATTCATTTTAAAATGTATTATGAATGATTTTAGAGTAAATGAAGACGGTAAACTCTTTACAAGGTTCCAAGCAACACTCTTTAGGAAAAGAGATTTAAAAAAAAATTAATTTGAATTTAAAATATTACATTTCAAACTTGAGACTTTGACACTTGCATGCAACTATGCCGAAATTTGGCTCACTTACCCTATTTATATTTAATTAAAATTCAAAAGATAAAAATTGTATTCTACTTTAATTTTAATCTTCTTTAACTTTTATAATATTCTCTGTTTCTGTTTAAATATTTTCGAACACACAGAAAAAAAATTTTGTAATATTTTTCTTAATTGTGAATTCGTACTGGGGAATTACGAAATGCTCATTTTCATAAAAATTTTTACAAAAATTTGTTCATGCATTTTTGTTTGACTGACAAAACTTTACAAAAAGTGACAAAATTCTACGAACATTTTTCTGTACACAGAAAAAATATTTTGTAAAATTGTGCGTAAAAGTTTGTGAATTCCTATCGGAGACTTACGAAATGCTCGTAAATCGTATAACCCAAAAACAAGTTTGTAAAAGTTTGTATTTTTAACAAACGCTGTTCGTAACATGATCACTTGACGAGCATTTTTTTGCACTTTTACAAACATTTGTTCGTAAATTTTCGTAAAAACACAAAAAAATCGTAGAATTTTGTTATTTGTTCGTAAATTTTTGCTAGACAAACAAAAATATACCAACAAATGTTCGAAAAAGTACAAAAAATTCTTTGTGATTTTGAAAAAAAGTGATCATATTACGAACAATGTTTGCGAAAAAATACAAACTTTGACGAACTAATTGGATTATACGACTAGAGCATTTCGTAAGTCCCCAATAGGAATTCTCAAACATTTACGAATAATTTCATAAAATATTTTTTGTGCTTTTTTACAAATATTTAGGAACAATTGTATGTAAAAGAAGAAAAATGTTCGTCAAGTGATTATATTACGAATAGTATTTGTGTAAAGTGCAAACTTTTACAAACTTTTTTGTGGGTTATACGATTTACGAGCATTTTGCAATTCCCAGACATTTACAAATGTTTACGAACTATTTTACGAAATATATTTTTCCTGTGCACGTGATTTTTGGCAATAAAAAAATACATTTTCATTTATTATAACAATTTGGAAAAAATAATTAAAAAGATGTGATTGATATGATTGATATGAGTGATTTTCTAAAAAGAATCTGATAAAGAAGACAGAAAAGAAATATCTCAAATTATAAACTATTTTAGAAATCGTATTTACTAAGTTATCTGTGTTATGAATTGTTTCTGAAAATCATTTCAAAGAATCAATTATCATTCTTTAAATATTACGGTTTGTTCATGGATTGTTTTGAGTTTAAAGTTCCTCGTTTTCCTCATATTGCAAATTATTTATTTCTGGATTTCTAAATGCATTATGTTGTCAAAATGCAATAGTACTGGTAACATTTCATTCACTAACACAATCCCCATGCAACATAAAGGTATAAAAATTCCCCCTTGTTTATTATTGTCTTCCAGACTATCTAACGCGAAGGGTCTGCCCTGTGTAGTGCAATCATACAAAAATCTAAAAATGAAACAGTTTTGTGTACTTTTGAAAATTTTACTCAATTCTTTTTTCGGCAAACTCTTGGAGAAGTATTTTGTTCCAAAAGAAAAATACACCGAGTTAGAAGTGAAATTTTACGAATTAAGTGAGCAATATTCTGTGATAAAATTAGAAAATGAAACTATGAAAAATTGTATAAGTGAGACTGCTGCATCGGAGGCGCGTCGCATTAGGACGAGGGATTGGTTCGATGCCCTCGAAGATTTGGAGAGACTCAGAACTCGTTCTGTTGTAAGCACGGAACTATTCGAATATGCACCAGCAGATAATACAGCCAATACCTTAAGAGTTTTGGGTTACGAGTGTCATACAGCGGTGGATGTGGAGCGATGGCTGGCCACGACTGTAAGAAATGTTCCTCGTGAGGTGATCCGAGTATTCCTGAAAAATTCCCTTCAACATTATTACTTCATGTTGCGGTATATGTTTGGAGAAATCTTTTCACCGAATCTAGCCAGAGCAGCATAGAAAATAGGTGAATTATAAAAATATTCTGTTTCTATTTGATCTTTTTAATTTTGTTCATTACACTCATTTTACCAATAATTCAGACAAAAAGGTTAAGCCTCACTATGAACGATTGGTACACCGGTCATCGGACATCCGGTAGCAAATTAGAAAATTTGATCGATAAATAAATCCAAATCGTCAGTAAACAATTTAAAATTGCCTTAAAAAAAATAATTTTGGTCAATAAAAATGTAAAAAAATTGATCAGAAATTCGTTTTCTAAACTTACTACCAACTACTTTCTAATTTACTTACTACACCTCACTTACTTACCTCTTTACCCCCAAAATTCAATTCACAGCCCAATTTGCCAGCAATCCAATATGCAAGCAAGTATTTTAAAATCATCCGTAAAGAATGCAAAGAATATCAAAATTCCAGAATCTTATAAGAGAAATACTGGCTTAGTTGAATATTTCAGTGGTACATGGTAACTCAAGAAGGGATCGTCAGTTTAAGAAAAATGCTCCAGAGATTTGCTTAAAATATACACCATAAAAATAAATTTTTAGCATTTTTGTCTAAAGTAATTAGAACTGTAGTATTAGGTGAGATTCTTAACAATCTCACCTACTATAATCCTAACAAAATTTCATGTCCTCCGATCGCGCTCAAACTTGGCCAAAATGTGTTTCGCCACTTCCTGATCACGAATATATGGGGGGCTAAGTTACGTTCCCGGCCGGCCGGCCGGCCGGCCGTCCGTCCGGCCGGCCGGCCGTCCGGCCGCTCTTTGGAGCTTAATAGCTCCTAAACTAAAAAAGATATCGACTTGCGGTTTTCGGCAAAGGTTAAATATCGTATGAAAATTGCAACATGGTGCATTGACCCCCCACCCCCCACCCCTTCTTCCGCCATTTTGAAGACCCCCCTTTTTTTGTTTTCTCAATAGCTCCGCCCCTATGGCATCGAGCGAGCTCAAATTTTAGTATGTTATAGCTGGGCCTTAGAGCTTTCCATCAATACCAAACTTAAGGTCCCCCGACCCCCCTGACCCGAGCTATAAGGGTCCAAAAAAATTTTCTTAAAATGGCCATAACTCCGGTTCTAATTGTCAGAATTTAAAAAATGAGGGCTTTTTGGAAAGCTCTCGTGAAATGCCACTTCCTCTTCTAACATCGCAAGTTCATAAAACCACCGCTAGGGGCACTATTATTAAAAAGAAAATTTTTAAATCTTAAAAGTTAAATAACTCAAAAATTCCTTATGCGATCGGGCTGAAATTTTAGTATGTTGTAGCCGTTGATTATATCTATCAAACAAAAAAAACCTTAAGTCGATCCATAACCCCTGACCCGAGCTATAAGGGGTCAAAGTTCGAACATTGACCGGCCTCTATCTCCGGTTCTAATTAACATATCGACATAAATTTTACCTTTTTGGTTTCGTCTCAATGAGCACTTTCAGATGGAAGTTCAAAAAGTCACTACAGGTGGCGCTGTGATAGCGTCAAAATTCATCGAAATTCAAAGTCACTTTTCTCAAAAACGGCATTGTGCAAGTTAATGAAATTTTAGTATGTTGTAGTCCAGTCTAGGACGTTTCCAAAATGGTGCGTATGTGCGCTGTGGTTTCAATAGAACCGGAGATATGAGGGGTCAAAGTTCACAAAATTTAAAAAATCATATCTCCGGTTCTATGTGACCGATTTTGATGAATGAGGGCTTAAACGAAAGATCTCACCAAATACTACAACTTTCTAGAACATTTGAACTTCGTGGGACCAACACCAGGGGCGCCACAGTCAAAAAACGAATTTCAATATCACATAACCTCAATTATCTCGACTGTCGCTGAACCGATTTTGATGATTACTTCGACACAATTGTAGAACACATTTATCTCTACATTTCGTCCATACATCATTTTCCGCTCAGACTACGCTATCACTCCGATTTTGCCGTTTAAGTGTGAAAAAAATGATTTTTCCCATAATAACGCTTTGAAATCACTCAGATGCCAATTTGACTGCCTCTACTCCACTAAGACACTTAAAATAGGGTTTTAAATGGAAAGTCCCACAAAATACAACAATTCTTTGATATAGTTGAAGTTCAACAAATGACTGGGGAACTCTGGATGAAAAAACGAGTTAAGAAACAAAAAACCTCGATTATCTTGGCTTCTGAGTAATCGATGAGATCATGTTCTATGGAAAAATTATAAAGAACATTCTGGTCTACATTTCACCCATATAACACTTTTCTGTCAGTTCATCCAAATCCTTGATATTTTGGTTTAAATACAAAATTTGTATAATTTCACGAATTTTATTCAAGATAACTGAATGGCGTCTCCCAACTTCAGCTCCAAATCGAATTTGCATGCACTCCGAGTTAGCTCACGTTAAGAATCTCACCTACATAAGCCGGTTAGGATTATCTGTCCCTTTAATTTATCTAGGATCGACCAAAAGTTTCTTGACAACAGGGGCCCATCAAGCCTAATAAAACGTGAAGCTATTTTTTTACTTTTTCTTGTAAAAAATTTGCAGATATTGCACCGTGACTTAAACAAATTTGCTTGTAGTTCTTGTATTATTTTGGCGAACATTATGAAATATGTATTTTAAGATAGCTTTTAATGCAGGATTTCGAAATATATCAGACTGATAACTCAATTCTCTTTAGGAAAAAACTTGCCAACAGTCTTCAGTGTCTCTAGGCAAAAACGTATGGAAAAATGAAATGTCGAGAGACCCTTACTTGACTAAAGATTCGTTCTTGAGATCAGGTAAAAAAAACGATAGAAAAAATTACTTTTCAAGTTTTTTTTTGCAAATGAATTATCTGTAATCAATAGATATTATTCATGTGATTTTCTATAAATTTACACAACTGATAACGCATATTCATAAAAAAAAGAAGGGAAATCTGGATGATTTTTCTTCTTTTGACATCTTGTAATTTGGCATTTTAACCTAAATTATAAATTATCAAATTACAATTATTTATAATGTGCAAATCCACTCATTATTCTCAAATGACTTAACTTCAAAATTTCAAACTGGATTACAAGAAGTTAGTTGCATGTATTTGGCCATTTTGAGTGACTTCTCCAAATGTGTCAAGAAACTTTTGGCCAATGAAAAATTATCAACCTCTAGAAAACAATTATTTTTTATATAAAATAAAATTATTTATTTATTTATTTTTTAAATAAATAAATAACGTCAATGGATTACAGAAAATTCATTTTCAAATAGAAAAATTTTAAAAAGTTTCTTTTTTAATATTTTTTTTCATCTGATTTTTCGAACAAAGCTATCTATAAAATCTATCTATCTATAAGAACTATCTATAAATCTATATATCTATCTATCAAAGCTTTGTCAAGAAACTTTTCTCCGATGCTGTATATCTGCACATTTTAGTTCTTATTGTTTAGATAAATTAATAAAAAATAGGTATATACTCCCTCCGTTCCGAAATAAGTCGTACGTTTGGGAAAAATTCTTGTTCCAAAATAAGTCATACGTTTGGGAAAAATTGGAATTAAGGGAAAGTTTGTTGCTAAATGTTTTCTGCATCAACAATTATCTCTTGCAAGGAACTATTGCTAATGTCCAGAACTAAAATTGCGGTCCAGTCTTGATAGTATGTTGAGGAACGAATGTCTTAAAAATGCCTTATTTTTTGCGTTTTATTTTCAATCTAAAATAGGTGCAGAATGGTCAGAGATACAGACTTGGGACTTTCGGGGGACCCCCCCATAAGTTGACCCTGGGACCATTAATATGTCCTTTATTTTGCCCCCACCCCTCCCCTTCCCCTCCAAAATCATGTTTTTTGGGATTGCTCGAAAACACGTCGTATGATTTTTTTCTTCAATTCTGTATATGTTTTAGAGAAACATATAAATTGTCCCAGGGTCAACTTATGGGGGGTCCGCTGGAGGTCCCAAGTCCCTATCTCTCACCATTTTGCATCCAGATATTCGAAAACATAAAAAAGGATGTTCTTTTATTGCTCATTCTGCAAAATTTGAGCAATAAAAAATGTCATATCGGTAATAACTGTTGAGTTCTACTTGTGCATACTAAAAATTTAGAATAAATTCTAGCCTGTAATGTTAATCACAGTCCATTTTTTAGTAATTAACTATCTATCGGAGCTCTTTGCAAAAAACGCGAAAAATGGACAACTTCAACATATCGGTTCCTCAACTTACCATCGTGATAAGATCCCCATATTATCCCTGAACATGGAGGATAGTTCATACACAAGATATTTGCAAATAACAAAAACATTCTCTGAAACCATTCCTTAATCCCTAATTTTTCGCCAAACGTACGACTTATTTCGGAACGGAGGGAGTAATATTTATGCAATCTTGTACTGGTCAGATCACATCGTCCGTATTAAACAGATGAAGTGGATGAGGTAAACAGATCGTCTGGGAATTAATAAATATCATAAATGATTAAACGGGAGATCTATAAATGACATGAACATTTAACATTTTCTTTAAAGTGTATTTTTTTAACTGTGATTAAATATGTACAAATACATTATATAATAATGTACATAATTGGCAAAATGTAGTAATTTTTCAAAATCAATTTTATTTTAGGGAAACGATTCGTACGAAAAATTCATTTTTTTTTAAATATTTATATATAATGTAGGTTATAAAAATTAAATGTTTTGATAAATTGTAGTATCCTCGTCTTGCCAATTAATTTAGAACGAGTTTGAATTTTAAATTGCAAGATATAATTCAAATAAAACGTTTCTTCCTTATTTTAAACCGCATTTTCGAAGTTGATTTTGATGTCTTGTTCTTTGCAGGAGGATTGTTACGATGTCCATTACTATCCGAATGACTTGAAGTGCGCCTTTGTGATGAACAATCCTGAATCATGTGGATCGAGAGAAACATTTATAAGCTACACACCATATATTTATTGCTTTGGTATACTATCATCGAGTTTGCAGTCTATTTCTGTGATAATTTTCATGGTAAGGTCTTATCTTTATGGTTGTCGTATGTCACCATATTCCGCCAATACATCTCAATTAATTTTTTGTATCTTTAATACAAAAAGATTCTTCTCCTTGTGGCACTTTTTCTTCTCATTGGACTTATTGCTGAGCGATTTCTCTTTCCTGTGGTTAATATTGTTGCCAACAGAATGGGCCTTAGTGAATCTCTGGCTGGAACAACATTAATTGCAATTGGATCTGGTTTACCGGCAATCTTTGCAATTTTTCTGGATGATTTTTCTGAGATTATGGAGTCTCTTGTTGAAGAAGTTCTAGGATCAACTGCTTTCAATGTCTCTGTTGTTCCTGCCTGCATTGTCATCCTGAAACCATTTCGTGTGACCAGTCGACAATACTACAGAGATACAATTTTTCTAGCCATCAGTGTCTGTCTTTTTGCAATTTTCATTTCCGACAGGAAGTTTTCAATGGCAGAAGGAATTATTCTCTATGGTTTATACATAATTTATCTGATACTGGTCATTGGAAATCATTTAATCCAGAACTACAAAGCAAAGAGTGAGCATAATTAAATTTACAGAAAAGTTCCATGATTCACTTTATGAATTATGTTTTTTTAACAGAACAACAGGAACACACCGAAGGCATTGAAATTGCCGAAATAGCTGAAGAAGCTTTGGAAATTGAGGCTGAAGCTGTTGTTCGGCGGCACAAGCGAAAGGGCTTGCCATTTGGCTGGAGAAGAACCACTAACAAGGGACTCTTGCAAAATTTCCTGGAAAACATCACTCCATTGGATGAAGATATGCTCAAACCTTCCAATTGGTATTACGAAAAGTTCTTGGAGGTGATTCAAGCACCACTTTTCCTGATACTTCTACTCACAATTCCAATGGTTGATTACTCAGTGGCAGGAAAGAAATGGTGCAAAGTTCTCAATGTAATTCATTGTATCACTTTTCCGCAATTAATAGCTTTCCTCTTTCAAGGTGAGTTTACTTTAGTGAAATATATTTCCCATTAAATTGCATCAAAAATATGGTGTGGAGGAAATAGATTATTGATCAGGATGATCAGCAGAAGCACTTGAATGTAGATTAATGAGAAAACATATTGCATAATCCTATTAGCAAAATAGTAAATTAGAGGAAAGTGGGACTAGATTGTACAGGGATATCATGTACAAACCTTTTTATTCATAATAATAATAAATTTACTGTTTAAGAGTAAATATATTCCAAATTTTGGAAGAATTTTTCTATAGAGGAAAGTGATCAACTTCCGATCTTGTCAGCCATTGAATATTGTAATTATTATAAATTTATTAAGAGAACAGCATTTTTGTTTCGAGAAAAAGAATAAAATTACAATCTTTTTAAAGTTGGTGCATTATAAAGCAGATCTGACCGCTTATTTCTAAATGGTTTTAAAGATTTTCCTTTTCAAGATGTGGTGTGACTTTTTTAAATAATTATGTTTGTCATCAAACTTTTACTTTTAAAACTATTTAAATATTAATATATTTATTTGTATTTGTGTGATAAATTTTGAATGTTTGAATTTTTAGAAGATTTTTCTCTAACTGAGAGTTTCAAAAGCAATATTATACTTAGAGGAATGAGAAAAGAGTAAATTAGAAATATATAAGAAATAAGGATGATAGGGAAGAAGAAATAATAAAAAAAATAATAAAACTATGTCCTTAAATAAAGTGGTCTTCTTATAAACGAGATTTCTAAATGCTGCAATTATTATTTTTCTAACACAAAGATGCGATTATCGGCTTATTTGTACACTTGTACTGCCAAGAAATTTCTAGTGATACACAGAAAAAAAAAAAATTCATAAAATTGTTCGTACATGTTTGTGAATTCCTACCGGGAACTTACGAAATGCCCTTATATCGCATAAACTATAAAAAAGTTCGTAAGAGTTTGTATGGTTTGTATTATTTCACAAACATTGTTGATAAAACTTTACGAACAAATGACAAAATTTATGAACATTTTTTGTATGCTTAGAAAAATTAACGAACAAATGTTTCTAAAATAACAAAAAATTCTCATTAAGTGCTCATGTAACCAACAATGTTTTGTGGATAAAGTACAAACCTTTACGAACTTTTTATGAGTTATACGATTTAGGAGCATTTCGTAAGTTCCCAGTGAGAATTCACAAACATTTACGAAAAATTTTACATTTTTTTTCTGTGTAAAGGATTCGAACTTGGGACTGCATAATAAAGTGAGAGCTCTATCACTTAAATTCCTTTTCTAAGAGATATTTAAATTAAACGAGTAAAATAGATCTTTTTTTTAATTTGTTTAAAAATTACATACACAAAAATAGTGAACAACGGTTTCACAAAAGGGTGGAAAATTAATAATGCAAAACAGGAAGTAAGTGAAAATGTTTCAAAATTGAAAAAGAAAAAAAAATCAAAAGAAGATTAGAAAAGGATTAAAAACATAAAATAGGAAATCAAATTATATTAAATTGTCCGTTCCATTTATTAAATATTAATACTTAAAAAATATACCAAACCTGTAAGATTTTTCTTAACACTAAACCTACCGACCGTTTTAGTTCTTGACACACTTAGGACTTAAGCCGAGAAACAGCTTAGTGGAAAATTATTTGTGGTTTAACCATTATTTCGAATATAATTACGCTAAGCCATCTCTCGGCTAATCTTCAAGTCTGAAGGTCTGTGAAGGGTTTTTCCTAGCGCGCTCGGTCAAATGGAAAAGAGAAAAAAATTAAAATTTAAACACTAAAAGATATATTGCATGCATATTTTAAGAAATTCATAAAGTTTGATAGCGACATTGTACCGTTTAAATATGTGTTAATTTTAAAAAGCTTTTAAAGAGGTCAATGTGACCGCTCTTGGTAGGTTTAGCGTTAAAATTCAATTTTTGTTCATTTTCCAACTTCATTCTAAAAGTCTCTGAAAATATAAGAGGTGGAGTAAATACAAAAGTCAATAGTATAAAATTTGAATTAAATTCTGAGAGGTATCCAGCTATGACAAATTGCAATAGATTATAAAAGAAAATAAAATAACTGGGAAACACTGTTTATTTTTCAAATACTGATCAGAAACTTTGTAGTCGAAATGGGATGATCGTAATTCGAATTCGAGGATTTAATTATATAGCCCTACTGGTTACGATTCTAGAAATAAAGACTTAAGAAAAAAAATTAACTAAAATCTAGTCTGAGTTGAAAATTAAAATTGTGTTCGATTTAGCTCTGCTCTCCCCTATGCAATATATCATTAATTAATTTACTAGTATCTTTAAAATTCTGTATCTTTGCCAAATGTTGATTATACAAAGTAGAATTTTGATGTATTTCTTCAAATAAACACTGATCTACATTTTGTGTCCTTTTCTTTGTTTATGAAAATCAGTAAAAGTAGCTTTTAATAGTTAAATATGTCGAATACAAAAAAGTGAATGGTCGTGAGAAAAACATATTATTGAATTCCATTTATGAGCAAAACATAAATGAATTGATTTATTGCTCACTAAAAGTAAATTAATGTACTGATATATTTAATTTATTCATTAAATGTAATGCATTTTTAATTAAAACATGTTCACTGACTTGTGCAATAAATAAATGATCTTCTACTACAATAAAATTCATGAATAATTTTAGAAAAAGCTTTACATGTGTTTTTACTGCTCTAATGATTTAAATTTAACACAGATCGATCTATTGTGATTTTGAAATATTTTATCTCGAATTAAAATTAATTCAATTTTATTTAGTGCAAAGAATGAAGTAAAATTAGAACATTCATTTGTGAAAGTTTGTAATTTAATTCACTTGACAAAGAAATAATTTAAGCTCTATTTCTAGAAATGTTTCATTTTATGATTATTATCATATTTTCCTTGTAAGGTGTACTGAAATAGCTGGAAGACTTACAACTTCCAAACAAATGAATATTTCATGTCTTAATTGTATTTTTATTAAATACAGCTTGTAGTACTGCCAGATTTTTTACATTCTTGTAACAAGAAAAAAAATCCAAATTTATGATCCCTAAAGTTCATAAAGACTAATTAATTTATTATGTCTTGACCTGATTCGCTTACAGCCTCTGATCTGGAAGTATTTGGTGTTGTTCTGTGGCTGATCCTCTTGGTTATTGGATCAATTGCCAGCATTATTGTCTTTATGACGTCTGTTGTTGAGAGTGAGCCGCAATACCATGTTATTTATATGGCAATGAGTTTATTGGGATCCATGACTGCACTGCATTTCATCTCTGAAGAGATTGACAGCATTCTCTTCACCTTGGGAGTCGTTTCAAAGATTTCAATAGCCACACTAAAACTTACAATTTTGGCCTGGGGGAGTTCCGCCAGTGAGCTACTTTCGAGTTTGGCCCTAACTAAGCAAGGATACCATCGAACGGGATTTGCAATGTCCTATGGGGTGCCTATGTTTCATATTCTTATCTACATTCCAACAGTTTTCATCTACGAAATGATCAGCAGTGGAAATGGAAGTATCCCTTGCAAACTTGGTCAAATGGGCAGTACTGTGGTGACCTTTTTAGTGATAATCCTAATTTCCCAAACAATTGCAATAGCAGTTACGGGAAATTGTGCCAGAAGAAGTACTGGAATTTATATTTTCATCATCTACGGGATATTTATGTTTTTCTGCATCCTGGCCGAAGGAGAAATTATTCACGATTACGGCGCAAATCATGAAGATCTTGTAAAATATTACTTTAAAGATTTCCAGTTCAGCAAGAAGAGGAGGTCGACAAAACACAAGACTTTATGGAGAGGTGGGCGTAATTAAAAGACTTGAATTGACTTCCACTTGACATATTTATTTAATTGATAAAATAGGCTTTCTTGTATTAAACGTAGAGAAATAAAAATAAATTAATTAAATAGAAATAGTGTAGAAATGCAATCAGTTTAGTGAAAAGTAAATATGAGGAAAAAAGAGTAAAGTGATCAGTTTTTTTTTTAAACACTTTCAACAGAAAGTCTCATAGTAAAATAAAGATGAAAAGATTTGATGAAATTATTCTCCCGTCATCATCTCCATGAATTCTGCAAAGAAAAAGGAAAAGAAATTGGTGAGATATTGTAAAGTTATGATGAATTCAAGCAGGGGTCATTTTGCAGCAGTGTAATTTTTGTAGAAAAAAGCTTGTTATTTTTTTTGTAAAATTTTGTGAACATTATTGGAAATTTATAATGGGCTTGTAAATGATTAAAGCTTGATCGCTTGACAAATATTTTTATCTTCACCTAAGCTAAATTTCTCATAATATTTTGTTATTGTTCGTACAGTTTTGTTTGTCAGGCAAAACTAAAGCAACATTTTACAAAATGTTAATTAACAAACGTTTGTAAATAAATAAAAATCTTCCCGGAGACATCATGTTACGAACAAAGTTTGTAAATAAAAGTACAGACTTTTATGAATTTGTTAGTGGGGTTAAGGATTCACCAATATTTTGTAAATCATGGGTTATTATTGAAAAATAATAAAATAATACTGCTCGAACTCAAAGAGATAGCGATAATATAATCCCCCTTTTTCTACTTCAGACACGGCTAGAGGCCAAGCGATTGGAGATATCGACCTACGACCTTAGATGACGCCTCACATAAGTCAATATTGTCTAGGACAGTCTTCCTCCCCCCAGACCCCCTTCCTTCCCCACTAAAACGATATTTATTTCGAAAACGATCCATACAAAATTTATCAATTCCGAATATGTTTTGAAGATAGTCAAGGTAATTATTTCCTTTCGAATTTTCGAAGGAAAAGTTATACCATTTTGGGGGTCTGTTTTTCAACCGATTTGCTTAAATTTGAATAACTTTTGAAAGATCTTGAAATTTCTATCCCGGCAGCATCGGACTTACTTGGTAATTAATCGGTGAAGTATCCATAATTGATGTATTTTTCTCAAATATTTTTCAAAAACCTTGTTTTATTTGTTCGAAACCTTGAGGGCTAGAGGCCAGACGGTAAGAGCCAAACGGTTCCGGTCTACGACGATCCCTTCTATAAGTCCACATTATCTAGGATAGACTATTTCCTTTTCCCCACACTCCCCTCTTTCCCTCCAAAACCATGTTCTTCTGGTTTATTTCGAAAACGGCTCCTACGATTTTTTCGATATCGAATATGTTTTTTAGATAGTCAAGGTGAATATTTCATTCATAGGCGCCTATGTCCGAAAAATATTTTGATATTGGATTTTCGGAGCTCAAAGTTAAACCATTTTGTACAGCCTATTATCCAACCAATTTGTGTAAATTTGGATTTTTTGAAAGATCTTAAAATTTTCAATCCGGTTACATTGGACTTCATTGGTAATTAATCGGTAATATACTCGTAATTGATATACCTCGAATTTATTTATCTATATGTCCTTATGCTTGCCATTCGTACTGAAACATTCTAAAATGAGCTCTTCTTTAAAAAAATCTATTTCGGAGTGTTTTTTAATTTATGAATCAATTGAATCGGTAGGATAATACACGGAGAGCTCTTTCTCGTGAGTTCAAGCACTCCGCAAAGCGAGGACGCTTTGCCATCATTTTTTTTCTTTTTATATCGATTGTTGGACATCTTAAAAATTCAAGTAAATTTTATTTCAAATAAAAGCATAGATTTTTAAATCAAAAGATTTTTTCGTTATTTTAATTATCTTATTCTTTCTATGGTATTCAATTCGAAAAATATATGTATTTCAATTGTTGTGAATTCAATGATTTTGTCATGGAGATTGCAAACAATGCTAAGTCGGTGATAGACGTACAGAAGTTTTTCATTTTAGTCCAATGGATCATTTTAAATCTTGTTAAAGTGCCCCATTTTGATAAAAAAAATTTACAATATGTAAGGGCCTTATGTTTAAGTGGTGGAGCGCTTATTCTATGAAGCAAGTGTTTCATATTCGAGTCCTTTTCTTTGACTTCTTTCTAAACGCAATTATAAAACCATCAAAATCGTTTTTTTGGAACAAATCATCCACTCCACGGTATCGTTAATTGGTTAGAATCAGTTAATGCTATTATTTATAGGGATTAAGGTAAGAATGGGTAATTTGGAATTACGTCGTTTTTGGAATTTTGAGAATTTGTCTCTGATTCAGATGGTTAAAGAGAAAAGAAAACCAGGAGGAAGTACAAGACTTATATTCGGGAGTACTTCTACGTTGTTTTTTCCTTCTGTCATTTAAAACTGTTAGGAAATCTCTTAAGTTCCAAATTAGACACGATTCCAAATTATCCCATTTTGTTGAACAGTCCGCTCTCTAGGGCTTCGTCCGACAAAGTTATTTGATTTGAATGAAAAATCTACCGATATTCTGAGAATGTCAATCGATAGTTATGCGATGTTAATATTAAGAAACAATATTATTATAAATATACAGTAAACTCTCGCTCAATCGGCTCTTTCTCAATCGGGCGACAAATTTTGTTGACAATTTTCACGTTTAATTATGAAGCTAATTCGCTCAAATTCTCTGTAGTTCTTCCTATTTTATCGTGATTCTTTATAATTGAGCACTTTTTGTGGAATTTACAAAAGCTTTGACGCTCAATTCTATCGCTAAACCGGATGACATTTTGCCCCATATTCCCGATTGAGAGAGAGTCTACTGTATTTATGATATAGATTCAGACTTCATGTCAGTCAAATTCTTAGTTTTTAATCGGTAAACCTGATCAGGGTATGAATTCTGAGATGGTGTGTTATTCACGTGATAATTTCACCGCTCTGAGATCTCATTTTTTAAGGAGTTTGTGAAGCTTTCACAAAAAGTTTCATATTAATTCTAAGGTTCTGTGAGTGTTTCACATGACACTTAGTATGAAAACTTCATGAAACAATTACAAGAGGCGATCTAGAAGCCGTGAATTTCTCACGTGAATAACTCACGCATCTCAGAATTCACACCCAGAGGTGTTTTGCATACCGTAGATGCGGATGATTGCCTTCCAGGTTTGACTTTTCTATCTGTTAGTAAGCTTTTCTTTAATCCTATCTCTTAAGGATGGTCTTTATTGATCGGATATGGTAGATAGGATCGGGGAAAATCATTTTTAAGTGCTAAGATTAAGGAAAAGCTTACAAAAAGCATGGTGGAAACTCACCCTCGGACGGTAAAGTTACCCACATCTACCAGTAATAATTTTTGTCATGTTTTATTAATAGCGTATTCTCCGTATAATCTATCTCCAAAAAAAAAAATTTATGTCCGCCAAGTAAGGTAAAGTACCCTCACTTAACCGGATTCTTCGATTCGACCGGTGGGTAAATTTTTGAATGTTTAATGGTCAATTTCAATTTCAATATTAATATTAGATCATACGCAAAATATTATAGCAAATATAAATAAATTGAATAAATAAATCTACCGGTCGAGACGAGGAACCGGTCGAGCGAGGGCACTTTACCTTACATCCTTATTTAGAAGAATTTATATAAAGTGTTTTAAAGAAACTTGAATCTGGCCACTAATTTAAAAATAAAGTTTCCATGATAAAACTGTCTAATTAATGGCGAGTTTTTAAAATAATGCAGACTATGAAAATTTCTTGAGACAGCCAACCGATAAATCAATCAATAAAACATCAATAAAAAAGCGATTAAATTCTTTTTTTATCAGTATCAGGCAGCTGGTTGATCAAGTGCGTGGGAAAGGTGAATTTAGCAGTTTACGATGTCAGAAATTTGGATTTAAAATGAAAAAAAAAAACTTTTGCAGTAAAATTTGGTATGGATCACATCAAAGAAATTTGCTGAAGAAATATGAATTGTGAGGATTCGGCTAAAAGGCAACAAGTGAGAGACATGACTTTGATGGGGAGGAAGTAAAAAACAAATAAATTCATTTTTTTGATGAAAGAAGCAAGCATCTCACCATCAAAGTCAACCGTTCCAGATCCATCGGAGTCAATCTCCTCTATCATGATGTCCAATTCATGTTCTGTGAGCTGATCGTCCAATTCACGGAGGATTTCTCTGAGGCATGTGGTAGGAATATAGCCATTACCCTCCTTGTCATACAGACGGAACGCCTCTCGGAGTTCCTTTTTGCCAAATGAAATATTGAAATTGCAATTTTAGTCCACCATAAAAGTTCATTATTTTTAACGAAATGTGTAGGTAGCATACCTTCTGCATAGCTTCCGCATCCTCCTCCACGATGAATTTCGCAGCAAGTTGGACGAATTCGTTGAACTCCAAACGGCCGGATTCTGGGTGAGGGGGAGGAAAAAATACATATTCATTTTGATGTTACTAAAAATATCACACTAATGTGCTCTTGTTTACTATATATTCCGCGCATGTAGGCTTTAATTCGCTCCAATATCCATTATTCAAGTGAAATTGTATTTTTAACCTTGTTTCAGAAGCTCTGCGAGGCGTTTTCGCGCCCGTTTAAAAAAAAAAGAAATACTGCAATTTTATACTCACTGTCCTCATCAACTTCATCAATGAGCTCCTCGAGGATCTTCTTGTTAAATGGCTGACCCATGAGTCTCAGGATTTCTGCCACAGTTTCCGTGGAAATACTTCCAGTTTTTTGGGCATCGAAGCTGTTGAAGGCTTTCTGGAGCACTATATGGAAAGCAATTGATGTACAATTTTCACCTATATATCACAATCTTAACTATATAGGCGTGGGTAAAATAATATATGTTGTGTTAAAAAGTGAAATGTGTTATGTTCTTGATGATTGACTTGGCTTTACTCCAATTTGACGGCTGGTTGATGATTGCAAAAATTAGCGCGAAAAAAAAGAACTTTGTAAAAGTGAATAGCCTGTCTTTTAAACTAAGGCATATTGATGATCGAGCGAAGGAGGATGGCATAAAAAAAGATGATTGAGATGAAAAGGAACTATTGAGAAAAATTTAGTGCTTGTCGTAAGACGAAATTGAACCAGCTGAGTAATTTGTTGTGAGTGACTGATGCATTGATGAAATTCCACTTTTGAAAATAGCTTCCACGAAAGTTATGAATAGGTTTAATCACCAAATTATGGGCTATTTTTGGCAGTATTCTGAAATTTTAATTTCAAAAATTAAAGATATTCAATTAACTCTATTTCCTGCACAAACTTAAAATATGAAAACTCTTTTATCTATGAAAAACTTGTCAAGAATTGAAATGTACAATAAACTGAGAAGTTTAAAAGATCTTTAACATTATTTAAATAAAATTCAACGCATTTTGGTTTTTTTTAAAGCTAAGATTTTTTTCCATGGAAAGTGTTGAAAAAAGTGTTTTCCCAAGTTTTATTATTGCACGTCAAAACATTATCTAAATGTGGAGACGAAGTTCAAAATAATTTTTCAGCAAACATCTTCATTTTTTCCCCGCAAAATCTCCCAAGATCTTTAAATACATTCACTTGACTTTCTTTTGCGTCTATTTCATTGTGGTTAATTATTGTAAATGTTTTACAGCTACTCTCCAATCTCAAAAGTCTAGGAAAACAACTGAAATTTATCAAGGTTTGGCCTTAGTATCTCTATCTTTTCAGACCTGAGGTCTAACAATAAGATTTAAATTCGATAATTTTATAACAGACAGCGTGATTTTGGGAACCCTATAAGCCAGTGAAATATGACTGCCATATTTTTTTAGGAGCTCAAGTATTCTCAAGAACTATACTAAGGGAAGGCTTTCAGGCTTCGCATATACTCTGGCTTCGAACACTTGATATCTTCTCATATTCCTTTAATGAATCTGACTTAGTGGCAATATATTATTTTAATGGCTAATCTTAAGTCACACATTTCCTGAGAAATTTAGATCAGATTCATTAAAGAAATATGGGAAAAATGAGAAGCAAGATTGTATGCGATGCCTGAAAGGCTTCCCCTACACTTCCTTAGTTGTTTAAAAATATTTGAGAACAAGTTTTCTATCATTTGATGATTGATGAATGTTTCAGATTAAAGGTATAATCCCGTTCTTGGAAGTTCTTAATTTTGGTAGATAGGAGACTCTCCGTCTCCAGTGATGGCAGGCCAGGGTTTCACTCAAGTCACCTCACAAGGAAATCCATTGGCCATCACCGGAGAGTCCCTTTATCTATCACATCAGTCCTACATCGTTCTTAATTTTATTAAACAGCAAGTAGCACTATTGTAAATTTAGGATTTTGACGGAGTAAGTCCCTTATGCTACACAGTAAAAAATTTTTGGCTGCTTTATCATGATTTTCATTGTAAATTTTACATTAAACATGTAATCGTGTGTACTAATACACATTTGTGTAATTTGTACACATTTTGTCTGAAAACTGTGTAATTTGTACACCTTTTACTTGAAAACTGTGTAATTTTACTCGAAATATGTAAGAAAATATACAAAACTGTGTAATCATTCCCAGTTGATTACACGGTTTACAATTACATCAAATTTAAATTACACATTTTCAGATTACACGTTTTGTTGAAATACATAATTTGTGTAACTTTACAAGAATAATCGTGGTAAGAAAGCAAACCAACGATTATCCTTGTAATTTTTTTACTGTGTATCATTAAAAGTCAAAATTTCTCAAAAAAGAAAAACTGGTCTGTTATAGGTTTACGTGGGTCTTGAAGACTAAAAAGCAAACACATTTTCTGATACTTTTTTTTCAACACAATAATTTTTTTAATTAAAACTTTTAAGTACACAAAAGTATCAAAATTTAATATTTCCTGAAATTTTCATTTAAAAATTAAAAGTTAAAAATTCAACCTCCTGTCCAGATTTTCAAAAGTCTTTGGAAAATCTACCTTTGCGATGGACAAGATTATTTAACTCTTTCGCGTCTTTAGGGTAATGTCATGACTCGGGGAAAAAGTTTTTTTTGGGTATTTACATTAATTGAAATCTATCTGTTCGTGCACGACATCATAATAGAAGGATGTAAGATTCTTGGCTCATTTTCTCAAGACACCAGTTAGATTTCAATTAATGTAAATAGCCAAAAAGAAACTTTTTTCCCCGGGTCATATATGACCCTAAAGACGCGAAAGAGTTAATAGGATTTATCTGAAGTAGGGTCGAATGAACACCTCTTCGACATGGAACCCTTATTGACACTTTTGTCAAAATGTTGAAATTTATTGAATATATCTAATAAAATGTATGTAATGTGGTGTTTTTTCATGAATCTACGTTTTCCGATAAAGATTAAGTGTTCAAATTTCGTATTCCCCAAATGGTACAGAGTAGGGTGTCAATAGGTCCTGACACGAGTTCTTAAAGTGTCAATAGGTGTTCCTTTCACCCTACAACAATAAATTATTTTCTGTTAGCAGATTTGGAAAGCTCATACTTGGGATTTTTGAAAAAAAAAAGAAGAAATTTGGGTAGAGGAAAGTACTCTCCCTTAGTACATTCATGCCTTCGAATAATGTGAATTTTCTGTTAGTTTTCCTAAGAGACTCACACATTTCTATTAAATATTAGTTGGCTTATCATCAATTATTGATAATTCCGTGATAATTTAGTGTAAATGTCTTACGAAAAACAAAAGAAATTCACATTATTCGAAGGCATGAACGTTCGAAGGGAGAGCACTTTGCCCTAGTTGGAAGAAATTTACACCAAAAAATCCTGTCTTTGATATGTTTTACAGCACTTTTCTTATTGTAAAATAAGTTGTGATCAAGGAAGACTTCAATAATCCTATCGAGAATAAGGGTGCGAAATTTCAATGAAATCGTTTCCCCCACTTCCTATAATTTTATTTTAAATAACTGGAAACTTTCAGAACATATTCTTGACATATTTAACTATTATACACATTTATTCCTATAAAACAGAATGACCCACGTAACCCTTTAAGAAGGTTTAGAACTTAAAAACCATATATAAACCATATCTCAGTCATTCTTCCGGTGTTCATCAGAGAATATCTTAGTCTCAAATTAGAATAATCGTAAAAACTTAGAGTATTTTAATTTGACATACAGACATTCTTTGACGAACACCGGAAGAACTGCAGATTAGTTTAAAAATGACTAGATCTCAACTTTGAAAAGATTTATACCATCACCCTCTCTAACCCCTTCATTTGTGCTCAAGTTTGCGAATTTTTATTACAATTCTCAGAATAAATCACAATTATTAGAGTTTTTCTTCACATATTCTTGAGACATTCTGTAAAAATAATGTCAGAAAATAGAATACATTAGTTGATATTCTAATGGTAGACGGGATTTCTGTTTTAGAGCTCCAACTGCATGATTTTTATTAGAAGCATAACGGTTTTTATTTTCCATTTATTATGTTCTTTTTTCTAAATTGTTACTATAATAAAATATAATATCTGAAGTTATGTAAAAGAAAAGCTGTATATTTGTGATTTTTTTTAAGAATTGCAATAAAGATGCATAAATGTGGGAGAACATAAAGACTTTAACAATAATAGTATATTATGGTCATTGTGATTATGTTAATTACTAAAATCCTTTAGTATGCAAAAATATGTTCAAGATCTTGATAAAATCAAACGATTAATTTAGTGCTTTACGTAAATGGCTCAAGTGTCGAGATTAGATAGAGGCTTCTCAATTTTAACTGGGGATTATTGAAGGCAAAATCTTCCAAAAATAATCAGGCAAGAGCTTTGAGAATGGTGTTGAGAAACACTCAATAGTCCCGATTTATCTAATTCTTTGTTGAGCTTGTCGTAAATTGAGACAGATAATATTTTACTGAATAAAATCCTTTTGGCACAGAATCACAATATTTAATTCTCAGCTCCTCCATCCACTGGCAAAATCCAACCACTTCGTATGAATCTTAGTCTAGGTTGATTTGGTTTGATGAGCAAAAATTCGCAATTTTTATATTTCGGAGCTTAAAAGATGGCAAAATATAAAAATTTTCATAACTTTCGTGAAATTGATGATGCCTTAGTGCACTTGAGTTTTGAGAAAAGAGATTCTCCAAGCAGATTCTAAACAGAGTGCCTCCATATATTTTATATTTGTATATTGGCCCAAACACATATCAAATATTGTATTTATAACTGAGTTGTGTGTTAAATAAAATTTCTTCACCCACATAAAATTTCGTACAAATGATCGTTTGGCCAGAAAACCGGACACAAAATTATAACCGAAACTGAAAATAGATATTCTAGTATATTTTGTTCACAAATGAAGAAACGAAATATACGTCTAGTTGTTTTTCCAACCGAAATGTAAGTAAAGAAAATTAATTTTGGCACGAGACAGATTGCCGCTTTTAACTTGAAATTTTCAACAGAAGAAAAACTTCACCATCAAAATGGAAAGCCCAGCCTATCGGGGATTGTGGAAAATTTTTTTATAGTATGCTTCTGGTTTTATTCAAATCAATAAATAAATTCATTTCAAAGCGGTTAGATGTTCAATAAATTTCACTCACCAGCAATTTGCTCTGGGGGTAGTTCATCGGACTATATATATATTTTTTTGGGTGGTTTGAATAGAAGAAAGATCTCACATTAATTGTCAATGATCCCAAAGAATTATTCCAGTTCAATGATTTTGATACGAATCTCAGCACAGATGATACTTACAATATCCTGCATTTTGGATGTTGATTTGGGCTGTGTGGTCACAAAAGATAATTTAAAAGTAATAGAACTTAAAACGATATTTAAGGGTCAGTGGGAGCAAAAAAAAAGAGTGGTTTTAAGACCAATCACTGCGCGCAAAAATGCACAAAATTCGAATGGGGAAAAGTGTGAAAAGTGTCTAGCTCAAGTTCCGGAGCAACTCAACCGCAGACTATTTTCACCAATGACCGTCTTAAAACTGAATCCCAGAATTTTCATTCTTGGAGTTATTACCCTCCGTCAGCGGCAGCAATTATAGCCGTTTGCCATCAGCGTGTGGCAGACGAATCCTAACGATCCAGAAATACACTACACGCAATGCAATGAAGGAAAAGCGAGAGGAAGAAAATAATATAAATGCGATTGTAAATGTGGAAAATTTAACTGTGCCGATGGTGCTGATTTTCATACAGACATCAAATTTTTATATTTAGAAAAAAAGTTCAGAGAGATATATGTAGAACAGAATATTATTCTTTCGCGAAAAGGGGCTTTTCACCGTGTCTTCTCCTTATAGTTGTTGTCGCAGCGGTGACTCTTCAATTTTTAAACTAGGCCCATCTCACATCGTCTACTGCAGCAGAAATTACTATAGCAATCATCAAGATTTCTTAAGATTTTATGAACCATTTTATGCTTTTTGGTTCTTTTTATCAGGGCCAATTCTTAAAAATTGTGAACACTTTTGATAGAAAAAACATATAATTGTTAAAAAAAACAAACATTTAACCAATGGAGTGAATTTCCCGTCGTATTATCTTGAGAGTTGAAACTTAGAATTAACAGTAAGACGGCAACGAACGCATGAATGAATGAAGTTCGCCGGCCATTCTCAATTATTGTTTAGTAAAGGTGTCTACACATTGGGAGCAATTTTCGTCAAAAAATTGCGTTTTTGACAGAAATTTGACGTTTCCCCCTACAACGCTGCAGGGAATTTCCTTCAAAAAAGCAATTTTTGACAAAAATTTCTTCCAATATGTAGAGGCCATAATTCAGAAATAGGAGAAATTTGTCTAAATTAATTTTGAGAATTGGTGAAAGAAATTTAGTTGTTCAGTAAGAAAAAGTGTTTCGTTGGGAAGCATCAGCAGGAGATCCTGTGGCAAAAAGTCACAAATTGAAAATTTGAAAATTCAATATACTCCAAGATAAAAGAGATAGCGGCTTAAATTTTTTTTCCATAGATGGCCTCTATAGACCCTCTTCAAAGTCGTAAGTTTCTTAGGATTCGAACAAGGATTTCAGAAAATAAAAAAAAAATATTGAAATTTTTAGCCCTATTTTTGAAATGTTTTCCTTACAGCAAATATCAATTTTCACCTACTTATTTTCCAAAATTGATGCACTGGTAAATATTACCTAAATAATTTGGATTTTTTGAATACGAAACCACTATCTATTTCAGAATTTTACAAAGATTCTTTTCTCCAGAAATCTTTTTATTAAAAATGACCACTTGGGGTAAAAAGTAACAAAAGGTATGGAGCAAAAAGTAACAAAGCCCGAAGCAATTTCTGATGTCTCACGGCGAGAAGAAACGTCTTAGAATGAGTTACGTTTTTGAATAGTTTTAGCAAATATACACTTAGGGGAGACAGGGGTAGAATTACCCAGCAAATGAAGCTTTTTTTCGCGCATGATTTGTGAAAAAATGATAAAGTTTGTCTAATGTTTTTATGTTTCATAAGTAGCATTAAGATATTGGCTGTATAAAACCGTATAGTTCAGAGCTCTCAAATCCTTGGCTTTTTCTAGAGAGGATAATGAAAAAAGTATGACACATTGGCTACACCTGCCCCGGCCTGGGTAGATTTAGCCACTTTCGGGGTGCTATTTGCCACCAGTTTTCCTGACGAAATTTTAAAACTGGAAATACCAAGTGTTATTTCACTTGATCCACTGAAGCCCACTGATACTAAATATGTAACTTAAACCTAATGAAAAAGACTTTAGCCGACTTTTTTATGACATTTTTGTAATTGCGGCAAAATTGATGAAAATATCCTGAAAAAATTTATTTCACAAATTTTTCATCCGAATGGCAATATTGCTTGGAATATCAATAGTACTCTTTCATCTAACAATTACCCATGTATTAGTGAAAAATCATTGATAGTTTTATCCGGCCACGAAAGAGTGGCTACAACTGCCCCGAGGGCTGTTTTAGTGTTTTTCATCTTATATAAAAAATTAGATAATTATTATCCAAGTGAAAAATATTTTTTAATTAGGTTTATGAAACCAGAAACGAGGTAAAACTATGAAATCTTGACTACAAACTCAGAAAATCAAATGCTGGTCCAAAAACTGAAACATCAAAACTGCAGTTTTATACCCATTTTATAAAAATGCTTCTAAATTGTAGGATAACAGGATCAGACTTATAAATATTTCTGGGAATATGGGGATGTGTTCCTACTTTCATTAAAAAATACTTTGCTCAAGGTACATTTTAAGGGAACCGAGAAAAATCCACTGTTTACTTCTGCCCCTGGCTAATTGTACCCCGGTCTCCCCTACTTAGGTGGCTGCAACGTTACTTTAAGGCACCAGACCTCTCGCACTAACCTTCTCAATTCCTGGCGATTTTCCGTCAGTTCGCTCCAGAAATGTAGCATAGGTTGCTATCGAAAAGTCCGACCTATCTCAGGCTCTTTGCGAGTTTTTTTTCGTAACCCTCTATAGAAGGATGAGATCCCTTGTTCATTAGCCTCAGGTTCGTGACTTCCCACTGGGGTTGATTACCCAATCTTCTATTACTTACCTGAGTGTACCGGGGCCTACCGCTACATGGAATCTAGCCGACTTAGAGGTGAACATAGGGCTTGAGGGGAAGAAACTATGTGTCATGTTAACCTCCCCCTCGTTTAGTCCCTTTTTAGTGAATTTACAACATAAAAATTCAAAATTTGTCATATGACATTGTCGTACTGTTACAGAATTCTCCTACTGAACTATTAGGAGTAGGCTTATACCCAAGAAGATAGATAGGTTCCTTATAGAACCAAGACTTTAACAAGTCCTTCAATCCAATTTTAAAAGGCTTATGATGAGAATTTTGTGTCTAAATTCCTGTAGAAATTTTTAAGCCTTTTAAGAGTGTGCCAGTTTACTTTTAGTAGCCATAGATACAGAATCATATGGAACCAAGAGCGCTAGAAGCAAATTGTAACAATTTTGGTTCTATAATACCTTATTTAGAGAATTATGTAAGACAATATTTATTGTATATGGCACTTACACTAGGTTTATGCTGTTTTCCTGGGGTCCCGGTCAAAATCCCGAAAGCCAAAAATTCCGAAAGCCAAAATCCCGAACGCCAAAATCCCGAAAGCCAAAATCCCGAATTCTTAAAAGTATCATAGCTACTCCCACGATTGCACTCGCGCTTGCTGGAGGCAAAGGGAAATCTTCTGTGCCTTGGGAAATTATTCTAAACATTTTCCTCCATATAATTTCATCACTTTCAGGATTTTAAAAATTCGGGATTTTGGCTTTCGGGATTTTAGCTTTCGGGATTTTGGCCTTTTCGGGATTTTGGCGTTCGGGATTTTGGTTTTCGGGATTTTGGCTGCCACCGGTTTTCCTGCATGGATAGACCGGTCAAGGTAAGATGACGGCACTAGTAACCAGGGGTGGAATGAGAACTTTTCGACGATATCGAATTGGTAGTATCGATAAAGCTATATCTGTTAGATTAAGTGAATGTCGACTTTTACGCATTATTGGCTCATTCATTTTGACATTCTTAAAAAAAATGTGACGGTAGATAAATATCTATATTAGTTACAGGAAGTGCAGTTATCGTTTAAATTTTTCAGAATCGACAGTCGATAGTATCGAAAATAAATTATCATGTCATCCCAGTGCTTATTACTGGGAAATGAATAGTTAAAAAATAGCGATGATTAAACATTAATAAAATTTGATCGAGCGTTCTGTGAGGTGATCAACTTTAGTCTACTAAGGGCTAAATACGGACCCAGTTGAAAATTCCTCAAGCTAATAAATTTGTTCAGAGTGAAAACAACAGTGCAGCGCGAACAGCTCCAACTGAACCTATTACCTACACAAAATATGGGTTATTGAGGGTAATCTCTTTAGAGTGCAATTTTGAAATAAAACGATCAGTCCTGACAGTAAAATAAATAGTTAATACCAACTAGACTTACTCGCTGTCTCACCTATTGGGTATGATCACAGTGCAAAGAATTGCGGTGGCTGAAAAGAATTTATTGGAAATTTGGTATTTTTTGATAACATGCAATAAAAATCGAAAAATTACAGCTCATTTCACCACGTAATTTACATACCTTCATTTAAGACTTCTCTCATGATTTTCTCGTGAGAAAAACAAGCAATAAATTGGTGAATTTTAACAAGAGCAGTGGAGATATTAATAGGCAAAAGGCGGACTGACGAAAAGGAAAAAAAATAAGAAGCGCGATACGAGAAACTCAATATCAATGTCTATTGTTTATAAATTTTCTCATCTTACTACATAGTCACATAGAACATTGGGGAAGGCGCGAAAAATAATGTATTTAATCAGAAATAGAATTCATGTGACTTATCTATACAATTAAGAAAACAAATGGATGATTACTGCTGTTTTCTTTCGCATTTCTATCCCAACTAATCTTCAACCTCCGTTTTATACGATACCTATTGAAAAACAATTTCTACTTTTTCCTCGCCGCATCAATACCCAAAATTAATTCAATCATGAATATTTAACAAGACACCACGGTGTTATACTAGACTTTAATGTCTCAATCGCGAAAAAAATATAAGAGTTATATTCTTATGACTATGTGAATATCGTTAGATTAATTTTGAAGATATAACATTTAGCACGCTGTAGTATTTTTGATACCTACATTTAGAATGCAAACAAAAAATATGATGAGGAGCGTTTAACGAATCACAAGATATGAACTTGATTTCAATAAAACGTCTCTGCTTTCATATCTGCCGAAAGAGCAAAATGAATTTTAAATTGGAGCATAAAAGACGAATTTAATCTTCTAAAGAGAATGTTAGTAGATTCTCATCCATACAATTCCTCTATGGCACTTAACATATTCAGGGAATTTCTACGGTAGATTCCCACTGAAAAAAAAAATGTAGTTCCCGACTTTGCATACACCTGGGCGATTTTTCGTCCAAATTAGGTCCTCTTTAGTCACCATATCGTCACTTGAATCAACAACTGCTCTATTTATTATTCATTCACATAGTCCCATAGAACAATTGCTGATTCAAGCGACGATATGTGTATATAATTTATGAATGTCTGTTGAGTATTATCCTCAATAAAAGTCTCTAGTCTGTCTTTTATTTTATCTCAATTGGGTACATGATACAACATATTACACGATTCTGCGAATTAAACATATCTACAGGCATCTTTCGATGTGAATTTTGTGCATGGCTAAAATTGTAATTTACGATCACAACATTTATTATTTGCTTTTTAGTGCATTTACGAATGAATTCACTCAAATTCGCACCACTTTGTGTTTGTTTTCTTGGAATGTTGTGAAAGGAAAGCACTATTTTTGTGTTAATTTCGGACATAAACATTAGTTTTATTCTAAGCTTTTAATATATGAGTAGTTTAACTTCAAGGGGAAGATATTTGGCATTTTATAGAGCCACTTGCAATGAGTGATTCATTACTATTCTAAATATGATTTATGAATTTTGACAAATGAATTAAAATAATTTATTTTTCGTCATAACCGTCTGAGAGGCAAGCTGTTTATAGGTTAATTTCTTCTCCTAAACGTTCACAAAAATTAATAATTAACTGGGAATTTCGACCGAATTTTTTTTCGAAAGCTTTTGATAGGGTGGAGTAACCACTTATCGCCATGTTTAGGAAAAAGAGGGATTCATTTTATTATAACTTCTAAATCCTCATTACAAGATAACTCAAATTTGACATTAAATTACTTAGATGTATTAGCTCTAGATACGTGAAAACAATAGTCCTACAATTTAATGCTGAACTACTTAAAAAACTGATTGTTATTAACAATGCAAAAATAACCACTTCGTCGCCACTTTTTACCACTTTTCGCCAGTTTTGTAACCACTTCTCGCCACCGACTTGAAAAGGTTCGAAATCGAATATTTTAGGCAATGTTATGAAAAAAATACATTCAGCATTTTTTTCCTTATGATCACCTTATTTATTACTCACTTTAAATGATTTTTCTTAACTTTTATTTGAAAAATCAAATTATAGGACTATTGTAAAAGGTAAACAATGCAGATTTGACAACTGAGAATCTACGAAGTGAAATTAGCGTCGCGTATTGAAAAGAGATGGCGACAGGTGGTAAAATCAACTCCAGAATGTTTATATATTTCATTTTTATATAAAAATAATGTAAAATGAAATATTAATTAACTAAATACAAATTTCATGTATTCCACAAGTGTAATTAAATATTCAATAGCCAAATTATTTATCCAAAAAGGTATATTTTGCTTGATAAAAATTTGATGACACTTAATAATATTTGGTAAGAAATATTAGATTCGATGCACTTGCTTAAAATATTGCTCTTAAAAATGCTCAAAATCGTCGATCCAAAACGAATAATTATTATTTTTCGACTTTATACGTAGCAGCAGTAAAAATACAAATAACTTTGCGGCTCATTTATTTCATAAATCGCGAAAAATAGCGATTTCAATATAGGTGGCGAAAAGTGGGACACTGGCGAGAAGTGGTTATTCCACCCTATATCTCTTAGATCCCGAAAATTTCAAAAAAAATTAAAATGTTTAATTCTTGCATCTATTCCATATTTTTATTATCAAATATAATTTGAATTTATTGTGATGTTCTTGAGAAGAAGAATGTGCAAAAGTAGCTTATATATTAAAAAACGTTTGAGAAAGAAAACTGACTAGTTATATTTAGATTTTTTGCCCCTTTTGGCTGAGATTATAATATTATTATAATAAGATAAATTATTAAGCACTAGACTACAGTCTATAGCCTCTTATGGTGTCTACACACTAAAAGCAATTTTCGTCAAAAATTAGCTTTTTTTAAATTCTGACGTTCTGCCTACAAGGATAGGGGATTTTTTTTAAAAAAGGCATTTTTTAAAGAAATTTCTACTAGTGAGTAGAGGCCATTAGGGTAAGGCTTTGAAACTAAAATTTTGAACTTTGGCTTTGGAACAATACAAGAATTAATCTTTTAGGTGAGGAATAAATTACGACAATTTCAGATTCAAACGACGTTAAATCTTGTTTGAAGTTTAAAAATAGCTTTATAAAAGAATTTGACTCAAGTTCAAAATTATTAGAAAGAATTAATGAGAATCTCTTCCGTATAAGGGAAGAGCACACCGGATCGGAATGTTAAGAGACATGCTCGATATTTAATTGAAAATATAATTCTCAAAATACTATTTGGTATTTTTGTGCATGCTAATCGGTATATTAGTGATCCATTTAACTATATCTGTGCATTTGAATTTTAAATTTTTAAAATAATTTAATAAAAATAGATGTAATTGCAAACTATATACTCTGTACCTCTGATCGTCACGAATTTGATCAGGTGTCTCACGGAAAATTGGTTTTAAAAATTAAATCTGAGCTAATTCCAGTGAGAGTTAAATGGTAAAAAGTAGCCAAATTTTTAAAAATTCATTTTAATTGATACAACAATATGGTAATAACCTGACGATCTGAGAAACACTGCCGATCGCTAGTGCTCTTCCTTTATTAATAATATACTTTAATGCATTTTACTTATAATAAAATTATAAATACGAAATTGAAAAATAATTGTAATGGCTCGAGCACAGCTTTTAGATCAGGAAAACTTCATGAAGTCGAAATTCGAATTCTTTTCTTTCTCACACGCTTTGCATATGTCTATCTCATTCCTTTGTAGTCTTTTTCTTCTTTTAATTTAAACAACAATACAAGAAATTCAAATTGGCTTAACCGAATTGAGAGTGCGAAAGAACGAGATTAAGAAAGTATGCGAAACCGGTTAAGCCAAAATTCTAAAAGACAACATGCAGAACGCCGAAAGGGCCAAAATCCCGAATTCCAAAATCCAAAAAAGCCAAAATCCCGAAAAGCCTAAATCTCGAAAGCCAAAATCCTGAAAAGATCAAAATCCCGAAAGCCAAAATTCAGAAAGGTAATGGTCAAATAGCAACGAATGAGGAAAATAATCAGAAACTATCGATTTTAGTTTTGGTATTACATTGTAAAAGTAATATTTGTTTCAAAATTCTACTAGGTATTCTAAGACTTTTTGTTGAAAAAATTATGTAAATAAGTTATTATCGTTTTTTAATACTTCAAAATTAATAAAAATAAATAATTCGGACACTTACCAGTAAAAAAACAAAACCTATACTGCTGATATCAAACCAGATACTTCGCATTGCTCCTAAAACATGGCAAATTATCTTCCCCTTGCAGGTGTTTTTAGCACAAACCACGGATGACAAATTGTGACTAAGTGATTTGGAGTGTTCATCTCATGTTTGCTCAAGAATGGATTCTTGAACGGTGAGACTCGAGTTAATTACAGAGAAAAACTCGAATGATGATTTCTTAATTAAAAAGTGCTACGCGTATAAATTTTCTCACAAATGTAAGACAACATAGAAGAATTTTTAATATGCCACAAATATTAACATGCACATATATTTCACAAATGAAGTGTCTTATTATTACCCCTATAATTGAAACTACTGGTTTTATTGCACAAAATAAATATATTCATAAAATGGTTGTATCAATGTTGGAATTGTCTATTTGAAAAAAAAAATGTGCCATAAATTTTATGTTTCACTCTGTTATACTTCTTTTTGAAAGTCTTGCCTGTTTATTTATTATCTTATTTCACTCTGAACTCACTTCTTTCAATCTCGTTCTAAAATTCTACATTGAGTGTCTAACTTATTTGTTGAGACACCACTTTCTTGGTTAATGATACTTGCAAATATTGGACTCTGATGACAAGTGTTCTTGGGCGGTTGCACTAATCTTATAAGTAGATGGTGTCATCTTGTACATGACAGTTTCTAATTTATAAATTAAATAGGACCTAGAGTTGAATATTTTTCTCATTTACATGATGAAGAAAAATTTACAATGGTGGAGCGTATTATGCTTATGGTGAATCATCTTTCAGTCAAACGTACTCTGAGGGCACCGTTGAGCTCTCATTTATCGCCGCAAGGCGTGTTGGTCGTTTCCCTTGCGAGAAGCCCTCATTACCATGATTGTCACTTGGCTCCCAGTTGGGAAGTGGTGCAGATATCACAGTTAAACCGACTACTTCGTACGTGCGTTCCGGTGGCATGGCAGTCACTGACAAGTCAGAGTAGTATGCGCTACTGGGCGCAGAGGACACCATTGGGACTTCTTGGTCCGCCTGTAAGAATATCTTCACTTTATTCAATAGTCGTGAGAGTTCTTCCACAATGAAATAATGTATGACGAGGGGTTTGTCATTATTACAATAAATGTGTGCAGTGCAGTTTTTATCAAATATTAATTCTAACTTCATATTTATCCTCTCAATTCTTCCGGTGTTCGTCAGAAGGGTATTCCTCTTTCAAATTAAAAGAATCTGGTTTTTCTCCAAAGCTTTCAACCCTTGGTATGGGTCTTCTTCAGTGGGTCAATTTAGGTTCATCTTTATCATTAAGCAGTTGTTTCCAGATTAGGGATAAAATTCGCGAGTCTAAGTTTTGGCTTTCGAATTGAGAATTCTTAGAATTGAAAAAATAACCAGTTACCGAATTTGACCTTATATTTGGGTTACCTTAAATGGGACCTTATGGTTCTATTCCAATGAAAAATGAAAAGGGAAAACGTTTCTCAAGAACATTTTTTGGCACTTTGTCCTCAAGTGTTTCTGCATTATCGACTTTTGTTTGTGTTGCTTCCTGTCATCCTGTCTCCGCTGTTTTCCCTAGTCTTCGTCATTTTCTAAAACCACAAAACAGTCGTGACAGGAATCAATACAAAGAAAAGTCGTTTATATAGGAGCACTTGAGAACAGTAAATTTTAAAATAAAAGCACTTGAGAACAGTAAAAAACGTTACCGCAACAGGGTACACTCAGTCTCGGGATTATGCATATTTTCGGGACCGAAAGAATGAGCAAAATGGCATTATGCAACGAGAAAATTTGCATAGTCGCAGAAGATTTTTTTTAAAGCATACCCGTCAAATCATTGCTCTACCTGCCGATTTTACTCGGAGGTTTTTTTGAATTGTAACGGTATATTCCAGTACATTTAGAGAAAATCGGAAGATTTTCGGCAGAATTTCTGCGTAGAAAATCTGTAGATTTTCGGCAGAAATTCTGCCGAAAATCTGCAGATTCTCGGCAGAATTTCTGCATAGAAAATCTGCATAGTCTCCATTGTCTCAACAAAAATATTGTTGATTTATCAAAAAAACTGTAGAAGTTACAAAGAAAATGGTGTGCTCTGCTTAACAAGCATTACCAATTAAACATTTTAGATAACTAAAAAGATGCGAGCAAAAATACTAATTTCTTAAAAATCGCCAATCGAATGATACAAAAACACGAAATTTAGGTCAACACTGTGTTATCACTTCACTATTCTCTACTTATAGCACGACGTCGCAGAATTCTTTATTTTATATAAACACTGTGATATCACCAAGAATCACTCTAATGAATTTTGCAAACTGCAGTGAAAAATATTCCATCTTTTCTGAGACAGCTGTCTGGAAAGTCTGGAATGTAGAAAAAAATCTACAGAAAATCGGCAAAATATCTACAGAAATTCATCAGAGTATGCACCAGGATTCGTCAGTAAATCTGCAAAAATTTCTGACGAATTTTGTCCCAAGCCCAAATAAAATTCGTAGGAATATCTACAGATTTCTCGGCAGATTTTCGGCAGAGGTGTAGATATTTTCTGCAGAAATCTTAAAGATATCTGACGAAATTATTTGACGGGTAATGTCTTCAAATTTCTCACGTCACAAAATAGTATACATTCAGGTGTATTTCAAAAATAATTTCACAAATTGACTCCTTAAGGTAGGCCAACTTGCATAATTGTATGTGCATAATCTCGTCAGGTGCATAATCCCAAAGTGCATAATGCCAGGATTGAGTGTATTCGTGAGGAGAGGGAGTCAATCTTGCTTTGACCGTACATTATAGGAGCATGGAGCCCCATGTTCTGGGTCCGTAGGACTGGATAATTGGTTATACCAGGGCTCAGGACAACACCTTCACCATAATTACAACGGTTATAATAATCACGTGGTATTCCCTCCGATAGAGCATGAAAGGAACGTGAGTGATAAACACGCTTTGATCTAGGAGACGGAAGCATCAAACTCCGTGTACTAGTCTCATAAGATCGGTTAATTGATTTACCCTGGGTCTAAACAACTGTAGTAGATAGTTTACTGCATAAATATATCACTATACAGTAGAGTCTTCTAAATTCGAACGCTCGGGGGGTATTTTTGACATTTCTCACCTCCCAAATTCGAACGATTTTTTCAAAACTAATGAAATTTATGTGAGATTAAATTGTATTTTGAATCAAATTCTCGTATTTTTTCACAAGTCTTAGTGGTAACATACTTGCTTTTCATTTTATACGATCATAATGTATGCAAACATTCAGGAAGAACCACATAAATTATTTTCATTCATCCAGAATACGAATTTTTTAACATAACCCCACAATTGACATTTTGAATCCAAATGTCATTTGAATTTGAGAGATTCAGATTTGAGAGACTCTATTGTACCTTGTATTCTTATTTGGAAAACTATTTCGCATTGCGTGGGGTCTTTTCGTAACTCAGTTTTATCAAGTTCATCTTGGTTTTTATTTTCAGGAGTTAGAGAATGGAGCTTTATAGTAGATCAGTTTAAAAGTGTCCGTGAGATACAAATAGGTCTTCCGAAAGACTGAACGTAATGTGCTGGACATGGACACCCTTACAACTTAAGCCGAGGACGGCTTAGCGTAGTTATAATCAATATAATGATTACACTACATTTCCATCATCTTCTCACTAAGTAGTCTCTAGGCTTAAGCCGTAAATCTATCTAAGGCATAATGCGGGTTTATAACCAGTTATCTTAAGACCGGTCTGAAGGACTTAAAACAAGCCTAGTTCCCGAAAGTCATCGATTTCTAAACAATAAGCAATTCAAGATTTTTTTTTTTTAAATTTGATCAGTAGCTTTAATATATGTACAATCCTAAAAAATGCTTCTTGAGAAATTAGAACAGTTAAAGCCATATGGGTAACCCTTAATTCGGCTCAAGTGTACATCACTTTAACGTAATTAAATCCCTTGGATAATGGGATAGAAAATTTCAGGAACCTAACACTGAATTCCTATATGACAAACCCCTATGTACACAACGCTCATACCTCGCCACAGCCACTGTACGCGGTGTTTTGGTACGACGGCTGTCCCGATTGAACAGACTCTCGATCCAGTTCAGCATAGAGAGCCTCGTCCACCTCCACCGGGCTGTAGGCATCATTCATATGGGTGTAGTGATTCTCGGCCGGCGATGATTGTGTTTGCGTGAGCTGATCCGGCCCCACCGACACACGCCTTGTATTCAGCCATGTCCACAGTCCTGAATTGCTGTGAGAACCACGAACACTGTCCGCCGTATGTTTAGCCAGCATACTTCTATTGGTTGCCACATTCTGTCGCGGTGCACGACACCACCACTGCAATTGACGACCACCTGGCAAATAGTGTTGTGTGTCTCTTTATTGTTGCACCAAAACGAAAAGAATCCATCCATCCATCTCCCCTATATAATATCCCACCTAGAACCCGATTTTTTTTACTTGCGTTTGCCGTAGAGAAGCCATACATTGCAAATTTTGCCTGGGCAAACAAATCAAATTGGAAATTGAAATAGTAGAAGGCACGATGGTAACAATTTAATATCATGGAAAATGTGCCTCTTTTGTACCGCTGAATGATGGTATTTTGCCTCAATAATGAAATTACCAACAGCACGAAATTGTAAATTAAGTTTGAAATAGATCCCTGGAGTTTATATTGTTAGTAAAGCTAATTCAAGAAAACTTTAAATGCAAAATGAGACTTTCTCTTTCGACTCCAGTATCTTTTACTCCCTACAATTACTTAACGGTAACTGACATGTTAGTCATATATGAGGGGACTATCTTTCAGTGTAATCGCAAACTTAAAGGCTCCATACCACCTAGTGTATCGTTCTATAGCAATATATATATATATTTGTGTATTTTCCGCAATTGCAATGATGACAGTGTTCAATGAAATTGTGCGATAATAAAATATCTTACATCAAATACTGTATAAAATATTTTTACTATTTATTTTTGCCCAGTTAGTCATTTTACACTTACCAGCGGCATTGGCTGCTTTAAGTCTGCAATGAAAGGGGAAAAAAGAGAGGTGGCACACCATGAGGAAACAGTAAATTACAAGATTTCAGATTATTTATATGTGTATATAGGGAAAAATTGCCATATTGTCAATTATAACATCTTCAAATATAAATTTATGAACTTGATATGCCTACCCATGAAGCATTGACCAATAAATGTTTAGCTCTGATCAACAGGAAGCGCAATTCTTGGTCACAAAATTTTCCTGGCAGGGTAGCAACATTTACCAACAATTCAAACCAAAATTCCCCAATTATCCACCAATTTATGCTTAAGCACCCGAATTTATTGATTTCATTGTTTGTATCAAAATTTATAATCGAAGGTGTGTCCCCAAATATAAATTGCGAACGATTGGTTTTGCGGGAAGTATTCTGCATATAAGAACACTTCTCTTCCAATAATACGGATGAAAACCAGACGGTAACAAAATAGCACGGATGAGCCAACAATATGCCCGAGTATACAAATTAAGTAATTAGTTTTAATGGATATTAAAAAATATACACTTATTTGATGACCTTCTGAATTTCATGTAAATCAATCCGTCCATTGAATCCAATCCATTGAATTAATCCATCGACAAAGAAATAATATATACACATTCCAAATTTTATTACTCGAAATATACAGAAAAAAAATGCGAAATCGAAGATTCAAATGCAAATTAATGAGAAAACTACTTAATGTAAACCAAAGGTATTTGCATAGAAATAGCTAAGAACAAATTAAGAACAAGTATCATGAAGTATTGAAAGTCAAACTTATTGAAATTTAATGTTTTATAAATAAATTGCAAGTTATTTCGAATTTGAATAAGAATTTTTATAGCCAAACAGAATTTAAAAGAAAAGCATTGTAAAATAAAAATAAAATCTGAAAGTCTAATAGGGAAATAAAAGAAATGACGATTTTAATCAACTTTTTGCTTCAAATCCTAGTTAATCTTACTTAATTTAATTTAAAGAAATGATAAGACGTTTTTTGAGCGAAATATTTTTTATCAGACGAAATGGTAAGTTGTCCATCAGACATCGTTTATAAAAGGGGTGGAGGCGCATGCTTATTGTCATATTATGCAAAACATTTTACTACAGCAACTCAATTAAAATAAAATTTTGCTAAAGGTTTCCTACTAGTCCGCGACCCCAATAGGGATAAGCGGTTGAAAATAATGATGGTGATGATAATGGTTTCCTACTAGTCCAGTACATTAGATTGATCAAGATACATTTTTGAACACATCCAACATTCTCTAAAGAATCACATTTTCTGACCATATGAAATTAAAAACTTGTACTGCCTTGCAAGAAATAATTAGATTTTTTCAGGTTTCTTTTGAAATTTTTGTGAAAAATCGGAAAACATTATCGTAGAAAAGAAACTTGTTTGGAAAGTCTTAAATAAAGTATTACCCCTTTAAGGACGAATCACTTTTTATGGATCGAAAATCAACAACAAAAATGAAACTGATAAACATAATTAATGATAAGTCTTACATTTAACCTTGGAAAGTCCAACAGAGTCTGATTCTGTGTATTTTGGGCCTTTATGAAAGATAGAAACAAAAATAGCCCAAAAATTTATGTAATTTTTCTGACAATACTAATGAATAATAATTTTTGCTCTAATGAAAATTATTACGTATAAATGCTGTAGTTTTTATTCCCAAAACGGTTGCTTAAAAAAAAATTTTATACTTCCAATTATGTAAAAATCAAAAAATTATATAAAATCAATTATGAATTTCAGAACTTAAAAAATCGTCATTTTTGAACTTAAAGATTTACTACAAAGCAAGTAGCTAGAGAAATTATTATAGATTCCTGCAACTTTCTACTTTACAATTATGTACAAACTTTAGAAAAAAAATTACTTTTGGTAGTTAGGAAAAATTATTTTCTTTATGGGATACCGGTGTTCCAATCGTTCTTAAAGGATTAATAAAAAAATTACTAAACAAAAGTCAGAGATTTTGTTATGTGAAAATTTTTACATTCTTTTTTAAATTCATTTCTTTGTGTTTCCAAATTTAATTCTTTATGCCTCTGCCACAACTTTTAGGTCGACAAATCATCGGCTCAGAATAAAACTCGAACAACTCGAATTTTTACAAAATTCTTTTTTTTTGCTTTCTGGGTACTACTTGGCATCCCTTACGTCCTTCTTGCATATTACACTGTGCGACACGTTGTGGGTGTCTTTGACGAGAGTGCCAAAACTTGTTAGAGGGTCATTTAAGGACCTCAAATCTGCAATCTGTTTGTCCGGGTCACCTCTAGATTTTTTTGGAAAAGCATTTTTTGTTTTTTGCTGTTTTATAAAATTCAAAAATTCATATCTCCGGTTCTAATTATCCGGTGGTAGTCACATAAAGCTAAACTGACGCGTAATTTCATCCTCTATAACTTTTGTGAACATATCAAGAACCTACGATGAAAATGAAGTATATTTTTTAAAGATTTTTTGAAAAAGGACACCTAAAATGGTGCATTTTTCTGTGTTTTTTCCATCTTCTAGTAATTTTCCCACTTTAATAGAGCATTTTATAAGCCAACTACTATGCCTAAAAGTGAGTAAATTTAATATTCTTTCATATCTTTTTGGTTTAAATTTTCTATCCTAATTCGTTTATTCACAATAATTTATTGAAAATAAAATGCATTAAAATCTCTTATTATATATAATTATTTGGTATCTTTGTCTAACCTACTGAAGAGCATTCTCTTTTGCACTCTCACTGACATATTCCATATAAAAAGAGCTGAAATGAAAGAAAGAGACTTATATAGAAACAGAGAGAGAAGAATAGTTGTTTGGCACTGATAACAACTATTCTTCTCTCTCTATTTCTATATATGTCTCTTTCTTTCACTGCACCTCTTTTTATATGAAATGTGTAAGTGAGAGTGCAAAAGAAAATGCTCTTCAGTAGGTTAGACAAAGATACTAATATAATTATATATAATAAGAGATTTTAATGTATTTTATTTTCAATAAATTATTGTGAATAAACGAATTAAGATAGAAAATTCAAACTAAAAAGACATGAAAGAATATTAAATTTACTCACTTTTAGGCATAGTAGTTGGCTTATAAAATGTTCAATCTAAGTGGGAGAATTATTATAAGTTGGAAAAAACACAGAAAAATGCATAATTTTGGGTGCACTTTTTCAAAAAATCTTTAAAAAATACACATTATTTTCATCGTAGGTTCTTGATATGTTCACAAAAGTTATAGAGGATGAAATTACGCGTCATTTTAGCTTTATGTGACTACCACTGGATAAATAGGACCGGAGATATGAATTTTTGAATTTTATAAAACAGCAAAAAACAAAAAATGCTTTTCCAAAAAAATCTAGAGGTGACCCGGACAAACAGATTGCAGATTTGAGGTCCTTAAATGACCCTCTAACAAGTTTTGGCACTCTCGTCAAAGACACCCACAAAAAGGTAAATTTTGTCGCACAGTGTTATAGCTCAAAATTATTTATTCTCAAAGTTGCTTTTTAAATCTGAGAAACCTTATGCTTAGCATGTAAAATCTCAGTTAGAAATCGTTCTCCTAAGCAGACTATTTGCGAGTTATTCGAGTTATTCTGAACCATCGAAATATTCCTGATATCGAAATTTTCATTTCATCTACTTTATAATGTTCTGTAGAATATTTCTATGCCGCTTTATTTGATCACACGATAGATGACATGATCATCGATACAAATTGAATTTAGATTTTGTTTTGAAAGAATATCACAGAATTTGCAATATGTTCGATAAAACAATGAGTGGAAATTTTGATTTCATAAAATCTTCAAGATCTAAATCAAGAGATCAAAACACTATTTTAAGCAAGATTGACGATTAATATGAAACTTTTATCATGAAAGAGTATAAAACGTCAAAAAAGGTTTGAAAATGCATCAAAAGAGTACATTTATGGCTGTACCCATTTGCTAAGAAAATTGTTCGAACATGATGTGAAAAGTATAATAAAAGTTGCTTTTTCATTTTATATAATTGAAAATGATTCTAAGACACTGACGATATACTAGACTACCATCCCATTCTAGATTTTAAAATTTGTGAGGATTATAGTAGGGGAAAGCTCGCTATCTTCGGACGACTCCAGTTTGAGACAGGTCAACTTTTTTCTATATTCTTAATGGATTTTACACATAGATCTTTTCTAGAAATTCGAGGCATTGTAGCAGCTATTAAAATATAACATTATAACGGACTAAATTAATCTAAAACATATTGATAATTTGAATTGTTCAGGGGCCTCTCGACATTCATTTTTCCATACGTTTTTGCGTAGAAGCACTGAAACCTAATGGTAAGTTTTTTCCTAAGGAGAACTGACTTATCAATGTGATATAATTTCGAAATTGTACGTTAAAAACTATCAAAAAATACATATTTCATAATGTTCGCGAAATTAATACAAGAACTATGAGGCTTGATGGGCCCCTAGAATTGTTAGAAGCTTGAGTCATCCGAAGGTACCGCGCTTTCCTCTACAGAATTTTACTTAATTTAGTCATTTACAAGCAAAATACGCTGCTCTCTCTTTAAGTTTGAGTATAGTAAAAGCGAAATAGAATAAAGAACTGGGAAACTATTTTGTTTTTAAAAGATCTAACAATAAATTGATAAGAAATTTGGAAATGGTTAAGGGTTGTGAGGAATTTCAAGACCACTCAAAATATATCAAATTTAATTGAGTAATATACTTGCAACATGTTCATCTAATGATAATTGTATTATGTTTCTCTCTTTAAACTTTGAGCAATGAAAAATCAACCAAATGCATTGCGAATAAATAATCAATGTCAATATTATTTTAAGGATATTGTGTAATATAGATTCTTTTTACTTATTATCAATCATTTCATGGATACAAGATAATATTTGAGTGAAGACACTCAATAACCAACAGGATGGCAATGTATTACCTTACTTTCGAATTTTCCTTATCGTAAATATTATCGCAGTTCGTGCACTTCATTTTATGTTCAACAAAAACTTAATTTACTAACAAACCAATTCGAAATAATGCACTAAAAGTAATTACCTGTGCTGAAGATGATTTTATTAAAAATAAAGTTTATGATTGTATCAGAGATAAAAAAGATTTTCACATGAATAATTTGATGATTTTCTGCAATCTCTGCATCAAATGCAAGAAACAAAAAACCTTAATTACTTTATTGCTTGCAAGATAATTTGGCGAAAAGCTCCAGCATAATTCACACTTATATCCTCTGCATTTGATACTGCATATTCAGAGTCATTGCCATTAAGCAGATTGGTCATGTCAGTAAATTATTGCAAAGTGAAAGGCAAAATGTCCTAATAGGGAAATTATCTGGTGAGTTGACTGTCCTCTCATGTTTTTTTTTTATAAATTGTTTTTGGATGCTGTAATTATTGGCGATAGTCCCTCTGGGAATATTTCTAATAATGGTGAAAATCTTCAATGCCCATATAAATGGTATTTATAGCCATACAATATTCTCTTCACATACAAGAGTTCATTACTTGCGTAAGAATGATCGCAATATCAAATAGCCGCGCCTTATTATGTATACAGAAAAGTATCTCTTCTCCTTATTATATCCCACTGGTCGTCTCTGTGTTGACTACACCAAGAATATTGTAGCCACAGGTTTAATTTATGGTAACAATACTAAATGTGTGCATGGAATGCGCGTGAGTGTATCGAATGTTCAGGTAAAGGTTACACAAATTACCGCTAAGCCAAATCGATTAAGATCATTTCTAACATCATTCCATTGTGTAATTTCTCGCAAAAGATACACCATGAACCCCAGCAACATTAAGTAGCTTCGCGATAATGTTCCATTGATCTCTCTCCTTGGTATCCACCAATGATCGTTTTCAATTACATCTACCTCCAGTTACACATTTTACCCAAGTCCAAAAGAAAGAATTGCACCCATGAGATAGAATGGACTTTTCAGAAAACACGAAAAGAAAATTTTCACATTATACACCGTCCATACAAACACGGGAATAATTACAGCCTTAGTGCCATTGGGATGAGAAGGAAGCCCGAGAAACTTCTATTTTGTGGTGTATAAAAGAGGGTATTTTGTTTCACTCCGAGTATATAACACTCTTTATCACACATTAAATTCTTAATCAAGGAGAGGAGATGTGTCTGACATGTCGTAGGGTTTCCTCAATGCAGAATGTGCGACTTTCAAGTCAAAGGCTACCGAACGCTCAATATTTTATAGTCGCATGTAAATAAATATAATTGCGACATGGTTGGGTTGAGAAGGAAGCAAAAAAATTGAAATCTTGCAATTTGTTGTCGATTTTATACAGCATCCAACGAGTGATTTGTTTCGTGAGGATATTCACTCTGCAATATTTTATTGACTCTCTCTTCTACCTACAGGATATTACTTCTTTTCATACTTTATATGTGACCCCTCTCTCTCTCTCTTTATTCAAACCACTTAGACATATTGTGCAAAATAAATAAGATGAGAATGAAACTGTTTTATTTGACAGCGAAAAAATTGCATGCATGCACAAGATGAGGTATCCATGCCCCCGTGAAATTTTACCATGATTCAAATATTATACTCAACGTTAAAAAGTTCTAAAGAATCCTTTCTTATTATGGTACACTGTACTATTCAATTCAATTCAATATATTTTTTTGGTATTTAAACTTGTCCCCTTTATAATGTGCCCATCGCCGTCTTAGCGTTGCTTCTAACCTTTAAAAACAAAACCATCGAAAAGTCTTTTCACTTAATCCATCCCCTTTTAAAATATAGATCTTGTATTAACAATATTGTACAATACATAAGGGGAAACTAGGGCATTGTAGTAAACATGGGGTTGTTGCAAATACTGGGATATAGTCTATAATTAGATGTTACACTTCAGAGGACGAATCCTATATAAATTCATAGGTACTATAGAGAACTTTATACACTAAAGAAATTGTGGACATTAGTCCAAGTAGGGGAAACTAGGGCAGCAATTAACATGGGATAGTTGTAAACACTGCAATTTATTTTAATTAGATATTATACTTTAGTGGACGAGACCTATATCAATTCAAAGATACTAGGGGAACGTACTCTCCCTTCGAAAGTTCACGTCTTTGAATAATGTGAATTTTCTTTCATTTTCTTTAAGAGATTTACACATTTTTATTAAATATTAGTTAGCTTATCATCAATTATTGATAATTATGTGATAATTTTGTATAAGTCTCTATGAAAAATAAAAGAAAATTCACATTATTCGAAGGCATGAATGTTCGAAGGGAGAGTACCTTTCCCTTTAGGGATTTTTGTCCAAGCAGAAATGGTGGACATAAGTCCAAAGAGTATTAAATAAATATCAGTGTTTCGTACTACCCGATGTTTACTACTGTTCCAGTCCCCCTTTTGTAGAAAAAATATCAGTGTTTATAACTACCCCATGTTTTCTACTGCTCGCTATGCCTTCTATTCTAGAAAAGGACGTGATATCACTATTTGAATTTTATTTTTATGTTAAACGCGTTTTTTAACCTTTTTTTGTTTTTTAAATGGTTGTAAACTTAACGCCTACAATTTTCAACCACTTGAGATTAAATTTTGACTGAAGCTTCTCAGACATATTCTCTAGTAAACAACACACCGAATTTTTGATCAATAAAATTGAAGGATATTGCCTTGACCTACAGACTATTTATTAGAATTAAAAAGCAGACATTTTTAATTGTAATTAATTTTAATTTAAATTTTTCCATTTCTTAAAAAAATCCCATTAAACTTAATCCATAATTATGTTCACTAGACTTTGATTTGTACTTCAAAGTTTTCTTTGTTTGTAATAATAAAATAAATAATAAATATAAAAGATAGTATTACTTATTCTACAATAAAAGCATTATAAAGACTGAAATCTAAAATGATTGTATAAAAGGATTACAAAAATTTCTTATAACTGTATTCGTGATTAAAAATTTAAGCCTATAAAATATTTTAGATCTATAGCGTTCCCTAATTGAAAATTCAAATACTTTAAAAAACTTTAAAAAATTATTAGATGGGTTTCATAACATCTTTCAACAAAACTTTCTACACGGATAAGCTAAAATGAAGCCCAGATGAAATTGTCAACTTTGCCGAAAGAATTTTTGGTTTAAAATGTTATTAATTATATCAAAAAGCTATGTAATGCAATGCTATGTGAAATTTCTGAAACTGTTGTAAATTTTTGATTTATGCGATCAATGATTCAGTGGTTGCTGCCGTTTATCTGATAAGATCAGTTCTGGTAAGTCGGCGGCTGCCGCAATAATTGTTTAATTAAGGACGAATACATGAATTGAATTGTAATTAAATTAAATATTTAGAAAATGCCTCTAACTAGGCATTAATATACAAAAATATTTTAATAATAAGGCTGGCACAGCATTTTATATCAAAAGTAGTTTAAAATTTTGACATTTACAGGGAGGTGACACTACATTAAATTACGATTTTTCCGCATATTTTCTAAAGAAAACTGGGCTTTGCCATAATTTAAATTATATCTATAATATTGTTTTGTCTATCAAAATTATAATTATATTAAAGCCTAGTTTCCTTTAGAAATATGCGAAAAGTAGCCCCACGTCACCCTACAATGGAATTACCAATATTGCATAAAGAATTATAGTCTTGTTAGTGTCCGATGTGTTCGATGTGCAAAGGAATATAAGTACGGTTTTAATCAGGTCAATTTTTTAATTTAAATCTTTTTTTTATTTTAATTTTTGCTAAATTAATTTAAAATATGTAGAGGATAGTGTCCTGTCTTCGAGCGTGCCAGAGCTTAAAATTTGAAATTTTTCCCAAGACACCAATGATATTCTATTAACAATAATTAATAGTGCTAACGACATTTCTTGCCATCTAAAAACAATCTATTGTATATGGATTTCCCTATTAAGATAACCGGTTTTTGCTCTAAGCGTATTAGTTAATAGAATAGAATTTTTTTTTGGGAGAAAAGAAAAAACAATATTGAAAGGTTAGAAAGTTTGAAGGCAAGATATTTTCTTGCCCTTTTTTCTTTCTCATGATTATTGTTTATTTAAAAAATTTATCACTGGTACTGTTCACATATAGGGGAAACTGGGGCACCACCAAACACGAGGTACCACCAAACACTGAGATTTTTTAATCGGATATTCGACATCAGAGGATAAGACCTATAGGAATTTATAGGCACCATAGGGATGCTTGTTCACTGCAAGAATGGTCGAGATAGTCCAAGTAGTTTAGAAATAAAAATTAGTGTTTGGTGGTGCCCCAGTTTACCCTACTTTTAATCCTTGAAACAAAACTTCATTATCCAAAATTCCGCAGAGTTTTTGACAATATAGCAAATTCCACCTTCGAAAATTTGCAGCATAATAAAGTGAATTGAGAATCTTACCTTCTACATCTAAAGAATATAACCATCACAATAGCACCTATGAGGGCCGATAGAAGTGACACAGTTATTAAGGTAAGTGCCCATCCCAAATCACCGGATGATTCTGCAATTAGAGAAAACAATTGTTAAATATCACATAGTTTTATTATATTAAGTGATATGAAAACAAGTTATACAATATTTTTCCTGGGAATAAGCTCAAAGTTGAGAGATAAAGTTCAATAACAAATAAAGGGCATATGGCAGATGAAAATTCATCAAAATTCCTTCATACATTATTCAGTCGAACTACATGCATTGCAAAAAAGGGAGGGAAAATAGAATCAAGAAAGTGCAAATGTTTTCGCGAGTGTCCCCTTCAAAAAGATACATACACAATTCAGTTTGAATGAGATTTTGGCTCAATGGTTTATGAGATGATCACGAATGCTGATTTTGCAATACCCATTCCGGCCTTTTCTGCTTATAATACACTTCTTATGCTCTTTTGTACCCGGTGCAAATGTGAATTTAAAATAAATCTGCGGAGATTCGGTCAAAAGGGGGTAAGGAGGTGAGTAGTGCATAAGAGACAAAGTTTCGTTTGTGGCATTCTGGAATTCCCATTTTCCCTTTTGGCATTTTAGCATTTTAAAAGAAAAGGTAAGTTTGAAAAAAAAATTCCTCAATATCTTCTGGTGAATTCTTGGACGTTTATTTTAACTTTTTATTTAGTCACCACACACTCTGCCGAAATATTTAAAATAACATCCCAATATTGGTTGAGAAACAATTCTTTCTGCAAAAATTGCAAATTCCATCCAATTGAGTGAATGCTTATTTCCAATTATTGCGCCTTTTTTGGGTGAACCAAATGGATTTATTAATGATGCAATAAATATCTTAACGACTCTTCTTCTTAAGTAACAAGAAATATTTAATGAGTCAGGGAATAATGTGATTTTGGGGCATTATTGCAAAATATATAAAATCTTGCCAACAGTTTCCAATGATACATCAAATAATTGAAAATTCAAATGAAGATCAATAAAAATTCTGTAGAAGTTACATTTTGCCATCTCACGACTTCTCTTTTTCCCCATCCTCCAGTGAGTGGCAACGTTTTGTTCAAAAGGCAAAAATATAAAGACGGAGTGACAGAATGTATAGTAAATAATAAGGACTATTAAAATTGAAGGAAAGTAATATTAAAATTCAATTAAAATGTTTCCCCGGTCAGAGATGAATCGAAGGGGCTACAAAAAATCACTCTTGAGTGTCTGATTCAAACAATTAGTACGTCTTTTATTGCCATTCGTACCATACGATGTTAAGCAATAAAATGAGATTTTATTGTCATTCAATGAAATAGAGAGAATCATAAATTCTCTTCATTAAATAACGCAACAACCGTTCGTTAGTGAAGATCTCTTCTATTCTCTCTCATTATCTGGAAGAATTTTAATTAAATATTGTTCGAAAGAACTAAAACAAGAAGTAAAAAAAAAACCTCACGTGGCACGATGGACTATTGATGTTGGAAGTGTAAAAATTTCATGCAACCCGAAGTGTGTCCCTTTACATGGAAATTATAATGGGATGTGACAAGGAGTTGCAAGTGCTACACCTAAAATTGGCATCCTCGAGTGACCTGCTGCTATTAATTCGCTTCTATGCATTGGGAAATTTGTATAAGAGTGCCGAAGATGTACACTCAGATAAATCAATTGTCAAATCAACTATTCAATCCCATGATTAATCGAGTTTGCTGAGTAATTCTTACTTTCACACATCGTTCTAACACTAAATCACAAACCAATATCTAGAATTATAAATAATTAGTTGGTTTGTTTGCATAGAAATATGTGGAGCATACGACCTATTCGACAATTGCTAATCCAGTCAATGGGAGAATCTACCAAACCTAGAAATTTCTTTACATATCAATAATATTAAAAAAATTAAAATCCACATTTAAAAGTAGAACTCATTATTTTAATTATATTTTCTTTTGAATTTTTAGAATTGTTGTTTCAGATGCAATGTGCTTAAGTCTAGATGCCTTATAATGATATTGTAGATTTGTCGTGAAATTATAACTTTTTTTTTTAAATTTATTGTGCTATAAATTTATTAAGAATCGCTCAGGAGTTTTTCCTTTTTTTACTGTTCAAACTCAAAGAGAGAGCAGTTATATAATAGATTTTTTTTATCAATTTGTCACCGTCCTAGAGCTTAAACGGTAAGACATGTCAACTTTCTGTCTTCGGTAACCCCCAATAAAAATACGATATCTCTAGACGTTTTTTTCTTTTTCTACCCATCCCGTATCCCGTCCATTCTCTCCAAAATCATGTTTTTCCTTGTCAAAAAAAGTTTCCTATGATTTCTTTTATTTTTGGATATGTTTTAGAGGTGGTCCAGACTAATATTTCGTCGAAACATACCTATAACATAAAAAATCTCCATCTTAAATTTTTGAAGGAAAATATTTTTACTAGTGTCTTGAAATTTCCAATCCGTTTGCTTCCATCGCAATCGGTAATGAAGCGGTAAAGTACCTGTAAATGACCTATCTTTTTTTCAAATATTCTTATTTTTGTGCGTAAATTTGTAACCTATCTAGGGGCCGAACAGTAAGAGATATGAACGTTCTTCGGGAATCCTCCCCCCTCAAAATTCAACCCCAGGATCATTATTATGACCTCTAATTTCCGCGTACCCCTTAAATCTCCTCCAAAACCTTGTTTTCTAGGTTCATTTCGAAAACGGTTCCTACAACTTCTTTCATTTTTGGATATTCTTTGGAGGTGGTCCAGGTGAACATTTCGTCCAAACTCAATTAATTCACGGAGAACTCCATCTCGTGAGTTCATATATTCCTCAAAGCTGGGACGCTTTGCCATCTCTTCTTTTTTTTACTACAGTGCCCGTTTCGTAATCCGGATGATTGGGAGACAATATGACAGATGTCCGCTTCGTAATCCGGATGATTTTTTTGAATTTATTCAACATCTCGAAAATGTAATACAAGGTTTTTTTCTAGAATTAGAATAAAAGTTTTAAAAGAGTTTAAAAACACATAATTAGAGAATTCTATGCTAGTATACTTCATTAATTAGTTAAAAACATCATAGGATAATTCATTTTCATTGCTGAATACTCGTGCATACATAACCTCAAAATGATTTTAAATGTAACCGTCGATAACTCGTCCGGATTACGGCAATCCGGATTAGAGATCGGGCACTGTAAAATCTGATTCAAAGATAAAAAATTCTCTGTCTAATTGTGTATCGAAAAATCAAAATAATATAAAATTGAATGTTTAGTTCAAAGTCCTGTCGAGTTTAGTGCAATTCTAACAGCTATAATCCTTAAAAACTTTTAAGGATTTGAAATAGATTCGGATCCGGGATATTTGCGTCATAGAGAGAGTGCTTTATATTTATAAAATTACTAATCATATATTTATGAAACAATAACCTGCAATATTATGTGTAAATGTGAACCTTAAAGATCTTTGTCATTCAAATTCGTATAACTTATTCTTCCGAGTGCACCAACCGCAATTCTTTTGGGATCGCCACTGTGCATTGTGCTGAGAATGCTCGTGGTTTGGCCTTGGACCACACAGCTGGTCACAAATCTCTGTGGCCGGAGAACAGAGCAATGGGAGACATCGGTTACATTCCAAAGTGCGCGAATTGATAAAAGTGGCTATATTTCTCGTGAATTTGTTAACAATCTCCACTTGAAGATCAAATTACTCTCTCTTTCTCTCTCTGCAGATTATCTTGGATATTATTTATGTATTGTTTTGTGCGTAATCTCAGACTGAGACTTCCCTTTTCTGAAATCACCTCACCAATTTGGGTGTCAGCAGAGTCATTGAGTGGAAGACTATAGAGATAAATTCAGACCATATAAATAAATATCATCAAATATCCCTATATCTTTCTTTGATTCTTTTTTTTTCTTTGTGGCAGTTTTTTCTCTGTCGCAACTCAAGATACAATTAACGCTTTGTTCACACAAATTATCCCCCGAATATCTGCATGACTTCTGAATAGTGCCACTTTAAATTCTTTTCGAGCCAAAATGGTAAATTGTTCATTTGGTGAAAAATGAAGGAATCACCAAGATACCACAAAAAATGCTACATGTTGAATTTCCATTGTAACAATAGGACATTAGTTCTCTCCGCGGGTTCAGATGGTTCTTCTTCTCGGGATGTTTTTTTTTGCACGCAGGTCACACAAAAGAAATAAGAAGCATTATCGAAAACAATCGTGTGACTTCTTCTTTCCCAATCAACACTCCGGCATTCATTCTTGGCTTTTCTTGTATGGTGTTTCAGATTCAGTCACTATTGAGCTTCATAAATAATTTGTACTTGTCTTTTTTTATTACCTTCTCTCCTTCTTCTATCGTTTTCTCCTCACCTTTTTATTTCTGTATATATTTTATTTGCAATCTATAGGATGGAACCTTTTTTCACTTTGGGACATTCTTTTGCAGGAATTCGCTGATATTGTGATCAAGCCAATTTACAGATGCCATCGCATTGATACAATCCAGAAATGTAGAGGTTGATGACTGAGTCACAAATACAAAAATGTAAATAAATTCGAGAGACTCAAAATCCTTGCCAAAATTATCATAAAGTTATCTTTGAATTGAAATTCTTCTTAAAACAATTGTAGTACAATATGACATACAAAGCTCAATACTTGAAGTAAAATGAAAATCAAAATAAAGAAAATTATATTTCATTATACTTGATCCGATAGGAGCGAAGGTATAGGGGAAAGTATTCTCCCTGCGAACGTTCATGCCTTCGAATAATGTGAATTTCTTTTATGTTTTCTAAAAGACTTACACTTAATTATAATATAATTATCAACAATTGATAATAAACTACTTAATATTTAATAATAATGTGTAAGTCTCTTAGAAAAACTAAAAGAAAATTCACATTATTCGGGAGCATGAACGTTTGCAGGGAGAGTACTTTCCCCTATCTTTTTAACAGAAATTCTTATGCATTATGAATGTAGATTTAAAAATTAAAATTGTCTCTAATTCTACTTTGATTTTATAAATTAAAGTAACTAATAGATAATGAACTATTATGAAACTTTTAGAAAAAATATTGATAGTCCTTTTCTAGATCATACTAATAAAACTTTTATTTCATCACATAAAATGGATCCCTCTAACATAATGTATGACTTTATCATTAATGTATTGACATTATCATTATATCTATTAAATAAAACTTGTACAATTGAAAAGGATTTTTTCTAAACTTTACTATCAAAAATTCTTAATATAAGCTGATATAGATGCAATTTTAGGCATTTTAGCGTTTCTTTTATTGTGAAGAGTACTCTCATGTTGGTAGTTTTAATAAAAAAATATTGAAATTTATTAAATGTATATATTAATACGTAACTAATATGATGTTTTTCATGGATCTACTTTTTCCTGTTAAATTAGGTGTTGAAATTTCACATTCCAAATGGTACAGAAAGAGTGTCAATAGGTCACGACACGAGTTCTTAAAGGACAAATAAATGTTTCTTCGACCAAACTAAATTTAAATTTGAGTTTTTCATAAATGAACTGTTATTATCATTATACTTTTAATAGTTTTGGTTCACTTGTCTCAGATTTAAGTACAAAAAAAAACAAGGAGAACTACAATTTTCCTTTGTATTAGGGAAGTTATAGGGGATAATGGGGTAATTTTGAATAGGATATAATTTGAAATTTTAGGATTACTCACTGTTTCAGATAGGCAAAGTAGTAATTTGGTGGTAATTTTTTTTTGCTCCTTTCAAAATTCAAAATTAAATTTTACTTAAAATTACTCCATTGTACCCAATACAAATTTTTGCAATTTTAACAGATTTGAAGTTATTTGAATTATGGGATAATTTAGGATTAGGAATTAAGATTCTCAGAAATCTTCATCCAAATATCCTCGAGGACTACATGCCTCTCTTTTGCCCTAGACACAATCTAAACAGAGCGAAGAGATGGTTTAACGTCATTATAATCAAAATTATGATCAGATTACAATTTTATTATCAGTTTCTGACTAATATTACTCTCGGTTTAAACCACAAAACGGCTTAGTTAAAGAAAAACTGATGGGAACTTAGTTTATTGCCTGTTCTTTAATTCTAACACGTAAGGATGGTCTAAACTAATCTTATCTACCACGTCTGATCGGCGAACAGACACATTAGAATTAAAGAAAAGTTTACGAACCGTAGGGGGGAAAAGTCACCCACTGAGGACAGTCAGTCGGCTAAAGTCGTAAGTGTGTCTAGGTCATTAGGCATCCCACTCTTAATAACATAATCAGTTACTGGAGATCCCGGCAGATTGCTAACCTTCTAACCGGTCACTGATTAAACAAACATCTGAATAGAATGGGTGTTCAATGTAACATAATCTGCAGAGGATGCCATCAAACTGAGGGGACGGTCACTCAGTATATGAGCGACTGCCCTAACTTATGCAACAATCACATCAGACGGATGCTGCTGAGTAAAGCGGTACTGTTCGAAGAAGACCTATCAAGATGAAATCCGCTCTGTTTAACGGAATTTGTCCGAAAAACCATCTTGCCCTTAATAGGGGTTAATTTAATTGACGATGCATAATGGGCGCAAATGGAAGCTTGGGTGCAGGAACCACCCCAAGTGTAAACTAATCTAATCTATTCTAGGTGCTTCTTTCATATATATTTCACTCTCAATAACTTTCTTTATTTTTTTCTATTTTACTGTTTATAATATGATTTACTTTTTGATAGTTCTCATGGTGATTTTTGTTCTTATTCAAGTTACGAACGACCTCAAAGTAAAGGATATAGGGATAGATAAGCGTCGTAAGTAAATTTTTGCTTAGAATTGAGAATCGAATACTCCTCACTTGGTTTATGAATACTTTAGTATAACGACTATATACTTGATCAGAGATAAAGTTCATAAAATTAGGTAGTTTTAATGCTAACATAATTTATAAAAAAAAATCTATTATCTTGTTCTGATGTTTGGTTTAACTGGTTTTGAATGATACTCAAGAATCTCACCTACCACAAAGCTATCAAAGGTTATTAGGACATTTTTACCATCTACCTGTTGGTTCCCCATTGGAAATAGCTTATTATTCATATGACTTGAACGAAAAACCTGTGATATTTGTGAAAAATTAATGCTATGATCCACAAACTTTTAATTTATGGTGATAACCAAAAAGACACAGCGTACTAAATGAGTTTCTCAGCGGGCAATCGATGCTCGGTGGGCGCAAAATCCACATAGTGGAAGAATGTTATATAATACGAAAGAGAATAAAAAATAAAATAATAAAATAAGAAATAGTTTGAGCAAGTTTCCAATTTATGTCATATTGGGCTAAAAATCACATATAGAAGTGATACATAATAGGGGAATAATGTTTTTATATGGTAATTAAATATGTGATTTTGAGTAAGTAATAAATATTCCACCAAATCAATTGAACAGCCATAAAGAAGAGTCTCAACATGGAAAGGGGGGTTTGTGTTTGGAGGATGTGTTTTCATAATTTAGCGATTCATGTGCGATTGCCGAGATTAGCTGAGGGATATCGTGCATGAGAAATTATTTCCATGGAATGGAAAATAATAATACTTTATGGGCAAGAGTCGATTAACATGTCTCATATGTTGTCTTAATTATACAAATAGTTGCTCCTGCGACGATTTTAATGCAAATAGTACCATGTCATTTTAATTGATTTATTGATTGCCCTTTTAATACCATGGATTATTTCTAAGGTGCCTCCTGCAATATGCCCAAAGCTATAGAAGTGGCTCATCAGAAAACAGACTTCAGGTTGAGGATTATTTTTAACACATGCCAATACACTGATATATTACATAAACGACTAATTTTCACTAATTGATCCATCTACATTTAAAAATTATTTTGTTAAAAGAAGTCATTAGCACTGGCATGATCTGTGTTTTTTTTTCCTAAGCCCCGTCAATCACATATCTCAGCCAGTTTACTAGCTCATGATACTTTTACAATTTAATTCTAATCCCCCATTTTCACTCACACGCCTCTTCGGACTTGTTCTGTGTTGTTCTCTTTTTTTCTCAAAAGACATGTCTTTCGAAGTCTAAATTAACAGATTCGCTAGTTTGAGGGACAGAAAGTCAGATTTTCACCTGACACACTTTAAAGTGCATTCTTTTGGGGAACGACATCGTTAAAATTATTTATAGATGGTATTTTTGAAAAGTCAGAGATTTCATGATTCACTTTATTGTTCACTGATGTCAGGATTCTTCAGAGTCTCTTAATTTTATGTCTGAGCATAAATTTTCTTGATGCGATTGAAGAAAATATATTAGACTTTGTCCCTGACTAGAGAATATTGTTGTCAAAAAAAAAAAATGAAGAGAACCCCTTTTTGCTTTTTCACCATAAAAATCTCTTCAGGACATCACTGTGTTGCTGAAAATGATTAATTGGTAGATAGTTAAAGAAAACCTGAAAATTACGTGAGATCTTATACGAAGAATTCACTGCCTGGATTTTTTACGGTCGTTGCTCGCGTCGAAAACAGAAAATTGAAAATTATACACTTCAAATATTGAAAGAAAACTCTGATGAGCCTGATGAGAAACTAGCTTTTAAAACACTCATGAAAGACAATTTATTCGACGAATTATTCGGTGGTTGAGAGGAAGAAGTAAAATTCTCGGTAAAGCAATTTGAATATATTTTCTGCTTAAGATTCGATAATGACTTCTTTATGAAGTAATCATGAAATTAAACGCAAGTAAAGAGAAAAAGATAAACGATTTGCTTGAGAGAAAATCCATTTGACCATTACATAAATTAATTTGTTGTTCCCTGGGTTTGATAAGTCTATCAGAAGCAATATTTTCTCACTGTCACCTTTAAATTGGGTGAAAGTACCTGTTAAATAAATTCATTTTGGACAGATTTGTGCTGAGAGCCTTGTTTTTTTCAAGGTAAAAGTATTTCTTTGAATAAAATGAATAAAGGACATGCGGGAGCAGTGAGTATACCAAGATGAATTCATAATAATTATACATCTTATAAATTTGAATGAGACCCAGAGCCTTTCTCAGTGGTCAAGTCTTAAGATTTTCTAGCTTTGTCGGGAAGCCTGAGGTACACAAGGCATGAGATTCGAAAAAAGAAAAAAACACAGAGAAGCCACGGAGAATAAAAAAAAGAAATTGCTTATCTAAAAAAAAAGCCAAGGGAAAGGGAATTTGATTTTGACCTACAGTGAAAATATGGATCGGGGATTAAAGATTTTTTGCATTAATTTTCATTGCTAGATCTTTTGTCGCTAAATTTTATGCGCTGAATATTCTCAAGGATCACCTGAGTCTATTTGGGTTTTAAGATTTTTAAATTATTTATAGTTGCTTAATTTTTACTTTTCCCAGAAATATTTCATTATTTTCAAACTTAAACACTAATTCCACTATTTTTTAATAGTATAATTGTCATAAAAAAAATAATTTATCAATATAAACATAAATAAACATATGATCATAGATTCAACAATTTACCGAATTAAAGAAGTACAAATCGATTTTTTTTACAATTAACAAAAATTTGATTTTTGACAAAAAAAATTATAAATTGATAAAAAGGTAGACTTGGACCACAAAAATTGATTTAAATTAATCTTATAGTGGGGAAAATCTTTGCTGCTTCATAAAAATCGATATTTTCTATTTTATTAATGAATCTAACCATATATTGTAATGGCCTGCCCACCTCTCATTTCCTGAAAAAATGGGAGCCTAGGCCTTTTTCCCTAGATTCAAGAAGTGAAAATAAAAAATAGGCCTAAAACTATAATTATTCTGATGTGTAATATTTTATGCATTTTCTTCATATTTCAATTATCTTTTCGGATAGACAACCATTACAAGTTATAGAAGATTATTCAGTAACGTAAAATCTTGTTGCTCGTTTTTTTTTTTTTTTTAAATATTCTTCTCGGAAAACTCGAAGAAAAACACGCACTTCCACAGTAAAATGAGACTTCATCAGATGTTTTTATTTTAATTATGTTAAATCAAGCATTAAGCCTAAATCTTCTTATATAGTAGGTGTGATTCTTTCATTGCAAATTCGGTGCATTTTTAGTATTTGTCATTCAATTCTCCCTGATTTTATATTGAATTCTTATATTTCACTTTAAATTTATGGCTGGTTATTTTTGGAGTCAGTTAAGCTCATAACATATTTTTTAAGACCGATTGGAAGTTATTAAGAAAATCCTATGAATACAATAGGTGTGATTCTTTCATAATCACACTCAATTGTCTGTCTGCATTGTCAGTATAAAAAATGGTTTTCCAGTGTTACAAAAACATCTCTTTGGAAAATTGCATGAAAGTGATTTTAAAATAAATGATACCTCCTGTAAACAATTAAAACGTGTAGAAGGATGTTCCATCTAAACACTGAAGTAAAATTTTTTGTATCAGGGTGTAGTGTTTACGGTGACAATAAGGCATACGTATAGATAAACAAATTTTGTACGTAGCTAAGCAAACCTGGGCAGCTTTGAAAAATTTCCAGTAAATTTTCATTTTCCTTGTAGAGGAAAACCCAAGGATTTTCAGAAATTTTATGAGGTGGAATTGCGAACCTAATAAGTAAGAGATTTTTATTAACATAGTGGTATAATTAATTCACCTTGTGTGGGCATTCGTTAGGGGAAAGTGCCCATGCTTTATACCATTAGAAGCTTCGTAATGACTAAATTTTCTATGTTTCACTATATATATGTGACTCATCGCAACCGAATTTTAAAAACTATAGGAAAGTGGTCAGATTTTAAAATATATTGCAGAGTCACGTTTATTGAAAAACATAGGAAAAATTTAGTCATTACGACGCTTCCAATGGTATCAAGCATGGGAACTTTCCCCTAAACAATCTTGAAACTTGGACTTCATTTTCTGTACGAAGCTGCAAAGGTTTCTCCTATTAGTGCGACAGATTAACATGATTCACATTAATTTTATAACGTGAAATCAAGGACAATTGAAATCTATTTTTTTTGGCCAAAGTGTGCCTCTTTATTAATAAATAGACCAACAGATTCTAAATATAAAACCATTTAAAGACACAAATCACACTTTAGAACGCTCATTACCGACAATTACAAAGTGAATCGCATTAAAATTTTAATGTGCAGGTATGATACCAGAGTAAGTACTTTAAAAAGAAATAATGTGGAATAGAGTAGAATTTATTAATACATACTCAAACTACTTAAAAGGAACAGAAGACTTGTAACTTTTATATAGTAGTGAGAATAAGATTGTGTTTAAATACAAGAATAAAGAAATTTGGATTGAATATTTCATATTGTATTTGTTTTTCAATAATTTGGAAAAGTAATTCAATTTTAATGTTATAAAAAAGAGTAAATTTCAATGTAAGCCGTTATGCATCTTTCAAATTTAATCTAATAAAATATCTTAATGCAATTTCATTCTCTGAATGGTTAGACTTTAAAAGCCTTCGGTTAGTCAACCAGAAAATGCAATTGGACTGCAATTAATTGTAAATTCTTATTCAATAACATAATAATATACATTCTTTGTAATAAAGGAAACGAATGATGACTTCCTATATTACCAATAATATTTAACCAATATCTATTTTTTTCATTTAATTGATTGTAAAATTATCTTACATGTCAAACGTAATTAATACAGTTTCAGAATCCGGCTCAATTAAAACATTATCAAAACTAAATTTTAATGTCATTAATAACCCAAATTTGTCTCAATATTTCCCATAATTGAGAAAACTTCATCACATTGTAAATTCAAAATGAGATTAAAACATCTCCTTTTAAATGCAATCCCTCTCGCTGAAATGAGATCCCTCCAAAAGAAATGAGATTTATACAAGGCGTTGAGCTAAAAAATCGATCTTTTCGACACTTCATTTACATACTGATCACATACTTTATGCGTGTATGCAGAGTGTTGTTTGATAGGCAGTGTTGCTATTATTTTTATGTTAATTTAATATTCTTTTGTCGACGCCGACAGCACTTGTCTTATTTTGATGATGTTCTCCAGGTTATATCTCAAATATCAGTAAATTCGAAACTCTCTAAGTTTATTTTTTTTTCCTTTATGCTACCTTCGCATGTAAAATGCTTGAGTTTGGTCTCTCCTATCTTTACACGAAATTCTGTGGAATTTATGAAATAATAAAAAGGCATCGTTATAGAGAGACAGGAGAGCACCCATGTGAGAGTCATTCTGAGCGATAACTTGTATATATTAAAGAGAGTTTTTCTTTAAATGTATAGTTCAAGTGCACATACATTTCTACAGTTAATTGTTAATTATATTTTTAAATTAACTAATGAGGATCAAGAAGATCTCAAGATCTCTTGATACTTGTGAGCGAAAAAGAAGGAAATTAAAAAAGAGAAACCTTTTCCGTAACATTAAGAATTGTGCATAAAAATCTTAATCTTAATAGATTTATGGCAACTTTTGTAAATATTTCTCACTTCTTATGAATTATGGTTTTATTTTAATATCCTCTTTGAAATAAATTATGGTTAATGTAACTATTGCAATAATTAAGAACTAAGAATGAGATTGTAAAGAATCTCAACTAACTAACTTCCTTTTCTTCGTACCACGTAAAGTGTACTATCTTAATATTTTATGAGTGGTACATATACATTTTGTAAAAAAAAGTGAACGATGAATAGTATTAATAATTTCTCCTCAAGTTTGAGCATCTACCTTTTGTCTCTATTATTGCTTCTTTATGCGATGTTATTAGACAAATTATTTCCTATTCACTGCACCATTGAAATGGCAAATGTGACTCATGCACCCCATTAAAATTTCTTGAAATGTAATTGCGATATACCTCTTCACGTGAAATATCCAGAGTCATTTGGATAAATAGCGAAACTGTGGACACTATTATCTTGCAGGACATGGTAAATATTGCTGAAAAATTACTCACCATTTATTGGTCCATCCAGTGGAAATGCATTTCGTTCACGCCATGCCCAGGCGCATAAATCACACGTGGTCAAGCCATCAGACGAGACGGTTTCTTCGAGAAAGGGTGGTCTAGGTGGCGGAGGAACGAACTTTCCATTCCATAGACCACCCTCACTCGCATCGAAAGTCAACGGTGAGTTTAGTAAGTTCTCTTCTATAACATTTGACCAGAAATCTATATCGGTGGTGAGATTAATTGTATCATCGCCGCGGAATGTTTCATGACTCGGTGTACTCGAAATTCCAGAAAACATGATGATTTCTGCAAAAGAAAACATATTTGTCGTTAATGTGAATTATCTGTTTGTCGGTGGAGATGATGAGTACTGGGTACTGGTTCGGATGACAAAGGATATTCCAAGAGAATAAAATAAATTACTTCTCATGACACATTCTTGTTGGAGACAAATTTCATATCCACAAAGGCAATAAACTAATATGAAGAAGCGTTTCAACTAAGTAGTATACAATTTTCAAAAATATTCCTTAGCCCTTAAATTCTTAAACAATAGGGGAGAGGGGGATGTATATGATAAGGGTAGTTTAGGACACGGGGAATTTTTTTATTGATTATCAAAATTAAAAAAAAAACTGAACCACCAGGTATTCAAAGGCGACAGTGATACGCTTTTTGAATATAAGAATCGATATCAAAGGCATTCTTTATAAATTGACTGAAATGGTAGGGTTAATGTCCTAATTCAAAACCATTTCCAGGCGCTTTAACTTTGACAGAAGATTCAACATTAACTTCAATTTTTTTCTGAAGAGAATTACATAAATTTGCTCCTTGACTCTTCTAGAATGTTACTGTTTAGTGAAAATTCTTTAGATATAATTTGAAAACTTCTTAAATACAAAAAAAATACGTGAGCGTAAAATGCTTCTAGTGGAAACATATTAATCCAAATGGAGACAAAGGAAAGTTTCTAATTGGAGACAAACGGTGTAAGTGAAACCGCGACGAAAGTCTTCCAAAACCTTGTTGAGTTGCTCTTGAGTGCAGGATTTGTTCTTATTCCTGGTCTTTTCTCCTTTCCCATCTAAAACAATGAGAAAATCTCTCAAAGTAAATCATATTTCCGGGGTTTCCTATTGAAGCATTTGCAGACACTTCAGAAAAACACTTTTTGTTCATGAAATAGATAATTATTTCATTTGAAAACTTCACGTACCGTTAATAATAAAGATTAGCACTTAATTTAGCTAAAATTAGCCAGAAATATGACATAAATTTTAAACAAAACGAATAAACAACAGTCACCTCATTGTGTTTTTCATTGGAAAACTGGGTCGATCGATGAAAAAATCGATGATGAAAAGGTACACTTTTAATTTTTCTGAGAAATTAACAAATTAAAATTTGTGAATATTAATGGATTTTCGCTTTATTTGAAGAAAAATTAACTAAATAATGAAACTCTGGTATAGAAAATATATAAATATAATAATTTAGTACGGTATTAATCATGAAAACACTGACGTTTCCATTTGGAGTAGCGAAAAATTTCCATTTGGAGCAGGTTTTGAATTAGCTTAATTTACCCTAAGTGTTTTGAAGTCGTAGTTTTTCTGTACTTAGTATTATATTAAATATAAAGAATAAAAATTTTTTCGTTTACCAAATTTACTGAATGTTTTGGGAAAATATTTTCATAAAAGTTACAAAGATTATGCTATATTATCTTTGTATATTCTTTAATAAATAAGCATTTAAAGCATTTAATGTGAAGTCTTGATGCGAGAAAATAAAAAAAAATTGTGAAAAAGCAGAGAGAATATTCTGTTAGAGATGGTTTTAAAACAACATTAAAGGACAAGGCTGTCAGGAGTGAAAAGCATCTGGTCTGGAAGAATGCAAAATTTCCCGGACGTTGCATGAGCTTTACAGAATGATTTTGGAGAGAATTTGAAAAGATAAAAGCAGCAATGCAAGTATAATGTGGTTCCTGTAGTAGTGCTACACGTATCGCTGAAACTTCCATCAACCTTTATTATCCATTTATGTCAGAAAAAAATATCTTTCTGTCCTAAATATTCTCTTATTTGCCTCACTGTGCCCTTGATCGAGGATGTCGGGAGTAGAGGACAATACAAAAGATTAAAAATTTTCTCAATATTTAATGTATTATCATATCTAATTGAAATTAACCCTCTGTATAATTAACCGAAAGGTTATTAAACGGAATATTCTCATACTCTTCATTTTATTCATTTCTTGTTTAATAGGGGTCCAAAAGATAATTATACACCATGATAATTCTAATCATTAAATTCTTCAGTAACTTTAAACACTACCATTACTTCTCAATAACTCCATAATTACTTATACAGTTAAACATTAAAATTTTCTAGAATTAAAAGTACGTTTATCAATCTAGAAATTATAGATATTCTTAGATTCTAGACAGGAAAATAATGTTTATTTCGATAATTATAATTCTTTCTTGTTAGACGATATAAAAATATAAATTATAATGTTTTTTGTGTAGATCTACTTAGTTAGAAATTTACGTTTTTTTACATTTAATATTTGTGGGAAAATGTATCAAGTTAGATATTTTATCGTTTCAAGATTCGTAGTGAAAATTTACTACTCTACAATTCAGTTGAAAGAATGTTTTCTATATCACAAATGGGTATGTGCATATCGAATGATATCCAATAAAAGTAATTTTTTGGCTGTTTTTAAAAATTTAGAGGCAAATATTAGGAGACATGAGAAATTAAAAAAAAAATTGATTTGCTTAATGGCCTCTACACACTAGAGAAATTTATGTCCATATTGAAGTGTTTTTCCTAAACAAGCGTAGGGAATTTGCTTCAATATGGACATAAATTTCTCTAGTGTGTAGAGGCCATAAGGGGTTACATAGGCTGAGCAGACTTATTTTCTCTATAGATTTTTTATCAGTATTTAACAAAAAAATTAATTCGAGCTCTTCAGCATATAACTATAACTATACTTTGCGAAATTTTCATTTCAAAATTTTAATAATAAAATTCAGCTGCTGGAAACCTATTTTTGGAGACTGCATAAAAACTATATTTTTTGATGGACAAGATTTTTCAGAGTATATTCATTTAACGTCAAAAAAACTAAATATTCCCTGTTAGCTGAAATTAAACTCGTACTTGAACGGTAGAATTTTTTCATATTGGTCATAACAGATTTTACAAGACAAAACGTGGTGTAAAATACGCCAATTTTTTTCATAAAATTTTGCCAAAAATCCATATTTAATTTAAAAACACACATAAAGTTAAACACGTAGATTTAAATTAGTGGAAACTGGGGCACCACCAAACATGGGGTAGCACCAAACATTGCGATTTTTAATCAAATATTCGACTTCTAAGGACAAGACCTATGGGAATTTATAGGCACTATAGGGATGCTTGTGTACTGAAGAAATTGTTGAGATAGTCCAAGTAGTTAAGAAATAAAAAATAGTGTTTGGTGTTTGGTGCTACCCCGTGTTTGGTGGTGCCCCAGTTTCCCCTATATAACTTCTTAAGAGATAAAAATTAAGGTAAAATTTCAAATTAGAATTACAATCTGAGATATTTAAATTAAAAATTTTATAAGAATTAGAACTTCAAATTTGAAGCTCGTCACTGAAAACTCGACTGGGTTGATAATTGTCGAATAAGTTGTACTCTCAGTAAATGATTAAAAAGGTTTGAAAGAAAGGTTTTTGAAATTTAAAATTCTCAATAAGGTAAGGGGCTGTATGTCGGCCACTTAAGGATGGGTTTTATGAAAAACTTATGTAAAAGGACATTTAATTTGCCTGTTTTGATCAAATTTTCACCCTAAGTTGTAGTATAGATCTTTGTCCATCTGATTGTACACTTTATTTGGAGATAAAATAATTTTAGATTATTAAAAAATTAAAATGTTTTAAAAATGTAGAGTGTTCCTCAATTCGGCCACTTCAATATAAGCGTTTCTCTACTCGGCCACCTGGGGTTCCTCTAGTCGGCCACCCATTTTTCAAATTTTAAAAGCCCGTAACGTTTTTACGAACTAGAAAAGGATATTGAGAAAGAAAGAAAGAAAACCTTTAAAGAATAGTAATTTTAAGAAAACAAAAAATTGTAAGGGAAAAATTCTTTTTATTCTTTTATTTAGCCGGCCGAATTGAGGAACATGGCTTTAAAATTTCACACCATCACATTTAAGACAGAAAATTAATATTTTTATCAATAATGAAAATAAATTTATTGCACAGTGAGTTAGTTAAAGTTCTCAACTTGCGGTTTAACTCAAAATTTGACTGCTAAAGTAATCTGAACAGGTAATAAATCGAATAACTCTTTGTGAAAAAATGTCGTGAATATTATAAAGAACATCAAAATATGCTGAAAAATGACCAATATTGCTTAAGGTAAATTTGAATCCTCTGACTTTTAATAATTTTTTTAATGTTTTGTGTCTAATTTCATTTGTATTCTCGGTCATTTGTGTTATTTATACAATTATTGATCTTATGATGTTATAAAACTCCTGGAATATTATTGCAAAATTATATAATATGAATAAATAATTCCACCGGCCGACTTGAAGAACACATAGTGGCCGACTTGTTAAACGGCCGACTAGAGAGTACCTTACCTTACAAAAATTTTGGTATGCCATCACTTCTGGACAATTGCAAACCTCCTGACAATTGCTCTCTCAAAGGAATCTCTTTCAAATGTGCAATGAAGACATATTACACACGTATGTAAATTCGATTTGATCTCTTGAAACATTTTCTTGTGAGTCAATTGAACTGAAAGCCCTCGAGGCCTGACACGTGAGTAAATATCTACTTAATTTAATTCTGATTAAGATATTAATCTATGGTGTAAGGAAATTTTCATGTACAAGAGGAAGTTATTCATGTATACACGCAAATGAAATTTTCAATTATTGCATATACGCGAGATGCATTCCGGCCACAGAAAAGGTCTTGTCTGAATAGGGGTTAAATGCTATACATAATATAGTATCCTTGAGTGGAAATCAGTAACAGAATCTTGAGAAAATCAATTCTCGGTGAGTGAAAAAAAAGGTAAAATCGTCATTTTGAGTGATGTGAATAAATATCATCTCTGAATTGATCATGATGAACTATTCTTTTCACTTGGGTGTCATTGAGGATCTTTCAACGCGGCAAAGGTATGCAGTTGCAAGAACCGATGAATATCGCAATTTAAATAAATTGATTAATCAGCCTTTAGTTGGAAATATATCATAATGTCATGTAAGGATTTGATTTTGTTCACATCCACTTTGCCTGTTCATATTTGCCATCGTCGATGAATTAAAATGAATATATTGATTAACCGGTTCTCAAAATGTATTCATTTTCGTAGGGAGAGAAACTGGAAAATAACACGATAAATATCCCTGACTTGTGGTAGATGGGATTCTTATGGAAGTCTCCGTGGTGGATTATTGCAATTTAAATCCAAAGACCTGCTGACTTTTGAATGATTGAGTTCTCGGCGTCTGGATTTGCCATTCATGAGATTTTTGAAGCTGTTGTACCTTGCTATAAGCCCCAGAGCTTAAGTTAGTACCATTTTCTGACTAATTCTAAAAGCTCAAAGCAAAATCTTAGACAACTATATAGCTAGACCTGTGGAATAAAGTCTTGCTGATTTAAACGAGCCATACAATATCCTTTTAAACTCTGTGAATTCCATCACTCGGATTCTATAGACAGGGGTCTGTGTCTCGTTTTTCTTACCCCCTTTTTGGGTGAGTAGAGAAATACTGAGAGCATATGTATATAAATAAGTGATTCATCAGCATAATACAAATCAGATGCCAGACGGTAATGCCGATTGTTTCCTCGAAGAGTAACAATTTATCTTTGTGATCAACGTTTCAGCGCCTTTAGTCTCCTCTTTCAGCGGGTAAATAAACCTATAAGAAGTGATGTATTAGGTGAGATTCTTAACAATCTCACCTACTATAATCCTAACAAAATTTCATGTCGTCCGATCGCGCTCAAACTTGGCCAAAATGTGTTTCAGCACTTCCTGATCACGAATATATATGTGGCTAATTTACGTTCCCGGCCGGCCGGCCGGCTGGCCGGCCGGCCGGCCGGCCGGCCGCTCTTTGGAGCTTAATAGCTCCTAAACTAAAAAAGATATCGACTTGCGGTTTTCGGCAAAGGTTATATATCGGGTGAAAATTGCAACTTGGTGCATTGACCCCCCACCCCCCACCCCTCCTTCCGCCATTTTGAAGACCCCCCTTTTTTTGTTTTCTCAATAGCTCCGTCCCTATGGCATCGAGCGGGCTCAAATTTTAGTATGTTATAGCTGGGCCTTAGAGCTTTCCATCAATACCCAACTTAAGGTCCCCCGACCCCCCTGACCCGAGCTATAGGGGTCCAAAAAAAATTTCTTAAAATGACCATAACTCTGGTTCTAATTGTCAGAATTTAAAAAGTGAGGGCTTTTTGGAAAGCTCTCGTGAAATGCCACTTCCCCTTTTAACATCGCAAGTTCATAAAACCACCGCTAGGGGCGCTATTATTAAAAAGAAAATTTTTAAATCTTATAAGTTGAATAACTCAAAAATTCCATTGTGCATCGGGCTGAAATTTTAGTATGTTGTAGCCGTTGATTATACCTATCAAACAAAAAAAACCTTAAGTCGATCTAAAACCCCTGACCCGAGCTATAAGGGGTCAAAGTTCGAACATTGACCGGCCTCTATCTCCGGTTCTAATTAACATAGCGACCTAAATTTTACCTTTTTGGTTTCGTCTCGATGAGCACTTTCAGATGGAAGTTCAAAAATTCACCACAGGTGGCGCTGCGATAGCGTCAAAATTCCTCGAAATTCAAAGTCACTTTTCTCAAAAACGGCATTGTGCAAGTTAATGAAATTTTAGTATGTTGTAGTCCAGTCTAGGACGTTTCCAAAATGGTGCGTATGCGCGCTGTGGTTAAAACAGAACCGGAGATATGAGGGGTCAAAGTTCACGAAATTCAAAAAATCATATCTCCGGTTCTATGTAACCGATTTTGATGAGTGAGGGCTTAAACGAGAGATCTCACCAAATTCTACAACTTTCTAGAACATTTGAACTTTGTGGGACCAACACCAGGGGCGCCACAGTCGAAAAATCAATTTCAATATCACATAACCTCAATTATCTCGACTGTCGCTGAACCGATTTTGATGATTACTTCGCCATAATTGTAGAGCACATTTGTCTCTACATTTCGTCCATACATCATTTTCCACTCAGACTACGCTATCACTCCGATTTTGCCGTTTAAGTGTGAAAAAATTGATTTTTCCCATAATAACGCTTTGAAATCCCTCAGATGCCAATTTGACTGCCTCTACTCCACCAAGACACTTAAAATATGGTTTTAAATGGAAAGTCCCACAAAATACAACAATTCTTTGATATAGTTGAAGTTCAACAAATGACTACTTGGGGCACTCTGGATGAAAAAACGAGTTAAGAAACAAAAAACCTCGCTTATCTTGGCTTCTGAGTAATCGATGAGATCATGTTCTATGGGAAAATTATAAAGAACATTCTGGTCTACATTTCACCCATATATCACTTTTGTGTCAGTTCATCCAAATCCTTGATATTTTGGTTTAAATACAAAATTTGTATAATTTCACGAATTTGATTCAAGATAACTGAATGGCGACTCACAATTTCAGCTCTAAATCGAATTTGCATGCACTCCGAGTTAGCTCACGTTAAGAATCTCACCTACATAAGCCGGTTAGGATTATCTGTCCCTTTTAAGAATATATCTGTTTTTATGGTCACTCACCAGTATCTTCATCATCAATTTATCTGGATTTATACATGTATAATTGAATAAAGAGATATATGTATGCAAAAGTGTCTTATTCCAGCTGAACTTGATCAATTCAGGGAGCCAGTGATCAATTTCAATAAATTGAATAATCAGGTAGATGTGATCGACAGTATTCATTAAGTCGACCCTGCACTTAATGGCATTTACTCCAAAAGGTGTTTCAGATCCATCTGCGGATGGTGAATGCTTCACATTATCGTGTGGGTTCAGTGCCCCATCTCGTCCCCCCCCATCAGAAAACCGCCCAATAAATTAACCTGGAGATAAACTGACAAACAATTCATTATCTGACTTAGAATTAATCTCAGTATTGCGCTATTTCATCAATGTAAAGACCATACAATGTTGGGGATTTGCATGTATTGGAATGGTTTCAATTTTGAGGAGGAAGGAGAGGTGTGGAACTGAAAAGAAACCTTCTGAGAGTCTTACATATTTTACGCTGTGCTACAAGTGTTTCAACCCACACGAGCTTTTCACAGAAATTCATCCCTAGATTACCATCAGATAAACCTCGAAAGCTTTGCAATAATACCATTCAAAATGTTACATGCGGCACCATTCATTTTCCTTCGCACAATAATATTCCTCCCGTGGCACAGAAAATGACCGATTCTGGGTCTTTTCTATTTTACTAAAACAAATATGAAAAGCAACAACATTTTTCATCTAAAACCAAACTATTCATTTTTTAGGGATTTACACTAACGGCCAAAACATTAAATACACCCTTCGTAAGCTTAAATACACGTGATTTGGACCGGGAAAACGCTGTAATATCCAGTTCTATTGACTGAAATAGTTTCATATATAAACCTAAGAACAGTTTTAAACAAGATTTGAGAAAATACATGAGCTACAAAATTTATAATTTGAGGATCAGTCAAAAATGAGCTTTTTGGAAAAAATGCAAAAGTAGCCCCAAATTCTAAAACTGATCTAATCTTTTAATAATCATTTAATATAAGCTAAATACTATTAGTACATATTATTAAGAATCAGAAAAACTGAAAATAATACCGAGGGAATATTTTTGGTACGGATTGTGGTCGGTTTCCGGTGTGATGTGTTCTGAAAGGGGTCTATTCTTTGAATATTGAAATTCCCAAATTCTACTTTTTCATATATTTTTTATTATTTTTCAAATTACTATTTATTATTGTTGCAATTTCATTTCTTTTACTTCATTATTTTATTTAAATAAACATGAATAAAATCATCAAATTCTGTTTTCCTCAAAGAATTTTCCTTTAGCTTTGATAAGCGCCTCACAAATTCGGGGCATCCTGTTGATCAATTTCTCCAAAATGTTAGAAGGAACTCTGCCCACATATCCTGAAGTGTTTCCACCAAGGTTGGAACTGATGTCGGCGCCTTCTCTCGAACCATCTGGTCTAGAAAATTCCAGAAAATTTCGATGTGGTTACAATTGGATGATTGGGGTGGCTAATGCATGTAGTTTAGGACCCTGCGTTTCTCTTTCTTAAGAAGGAAACCTCTACAAAGCTTTGAGGAATGCTTGGGATCGTTATCCTCTTGAAAAGAAAACCCACGCCCAATAAACCGAATGCATTAGCCACGCCAGTCACCCGATTGTAGCCTCATTGCAATTCTCTTGGATTTTCTCGACCACAAGGTTCGAGATTAGGCGCGACATCAGTTCCAATCTTGGTGGAAACACTTCAGGATGTGTGGGCAAAGTTCCTTCTAACATTTTGGAGAAATTGATCAACAGGATGCCTCGAATTTGTGAGGCGCTTATCAAAGCTAAAGGAAAATTCTTTGAGGAAAACAGAATTTGATGATTTTATTCATGTTTATTTAAATAAAATAATGAAGTAAAAGAAATGAAATTGCAACAATAATAAATAGTAATTTGAAAAATAATAAAAAATATATGAAAAAGTAGAATTTGGGCTGAAAATTTCAATATTCAAAGAATAGACCCCTTTCAGAACACATCACACCGGAAACCGACCACAATCCGTACCAAAAATATTCCCTCGGTATTATTTTCAGTTTTTCTGACTCTTAATAATATTTACTAATAGTATTTAGCTTATATTAAATGATTATTAAAAGATTAGATCAGTTTTAGAATGTGGGGCTACTTTTGCATTTTTTTCCAAAAAGGTAATTTTTGACTGATCCTCAAATTATAAATTTTGTAGCTCATGTATTTTTTCAAATCTTGTTTAAAACTGTTCTTAGGTTTATATATGAAACTACTTCAGTCAATAGAACTGGATATTACAGCGTTTTCCCGGTCCAAATCACGTGTATTTAAGCTTACGAAGGGTGTATTTAATGTTTTGGCCGTTAGTGTACTTCCAGTGAATACTATCATCATCATCAGCATCGTATTGAAGACATGAATCTATGTTTATGTGCCAAGGTTTTTATATGCTTCTCCCATTAACTTCCTCAACATGTATATTACATACAGATCAGAACATATAAGGAAGCATTTGGAATATCATTTCCCCATAATACAAAACAAAACAATATGGGAGGTGTGCATTAGAAACAGAACCCAATTTGAGTGATTACCTGGTTGGAGAAGGTGATTAAAATTATATTTTTCCTCTCACCTTACCACATGAATCACATTCAGGATACATCAGTTGGAAGAATTACTTAATTATTTGTGAGTTATGATCTTAGAATTCTTATACTTAAAAACATATATCTGCCTGTAAAATATACATTCTTTAAATTTACTCAGTTACCAATATCTTTATTAGACTATTCGTGACATTAAATTGATATCGAAACTTGAAAAAATTGCAAAATGATTTTTTTGTAATAGTAAAGCCAAAGACATGTCTAATTAGTCTCTGTTTGGAGGAAATTTATCGCTCTATAACCTTGTGAGGGACCATTTGGCTCTATCTCTACGAAAAATATACTTTTTTAGACATACATTTTACCATTCATGGGGTAATTTGTAACATATTCGTTTTCTTACAGTCTTAATAAATGATAGCGATATCCAGTTGACATATTTTATAGGAAATTTATTCTTCTACAACCTTGTTGCAGACTATTTTGCTATTTTAAAGATAAATAGGGTCGAAGAAACATCTGTTTACTCTAAATGGAGGGTAATGCGACACATAGCCTCATCATCTCAATTGTTATGTTCACCTTCAAGCGGACTAGATGCCTGATAGGCCACGGTACACTCAGGTGACTAATTGAACATTGGGTAACTAACTCCAGTGGGAAGTTACAAACCTGAGGCTAACAAATAAAGGATTTGGTCCTTCTAGAGAGGGTTGGGCGAGGGGCTAACAACCTCTCCTTGTCAAAACAAGATTGTTACGAAAATTCGCAAGGAACCTGCGATAGGACAGCGACCTAGACTATGTTTTTGGAGTGAGCTGACGGAGAGTCGCCAGGACTGGAGGAGGTTAGAGCGAGAGGTCCAGTTGCAGACTAAAATAGCGTGTCAATAGGTCACGATACGATTTCTTAAACTAACTCATAGGTCATCGGTTGTATCGACTGTTGTCGTACCTGTATTTTTTTTTGTGTCAGCATTTCATGCAAGAGGAGATGTCTGTATCGTAGCTTGCACCAAATGCAGAAGTAAAAGAAATGCAGATACAACAAGGATCGATGCAACCGACAATGTGTTCCTTCGGCTCTAATATTTGTCTATTCACTCTAACAGAATTTTCTCAAGAAAAATCTCTTTTGCTGACATAGAAATGGCAGAAAACCCAATATTAACCCCAAGTGGTCAATATTGATAAGAAGAATCTCTAGAGAGATAATTCTTTAGGAACTCCTCAGAGAGGCAACGAATTTTTATTTAGCGGACCTAAATTACAGTGAAAAGACTCACTAACGTATGATTTTTGGAGAATTTAATCAAAATTGACACCTCATGAATTTTTTTTAAAATGCTCAGAATTCCAATGCAGAGTGACCCAGTTAAACAGTTACTTTTTCAAAACGCTGCATTTTCTTAATTCAAAATAATTAGAGAAAAATTTGGAAATCTTTCAATATTAACCCTTTAAGGACGAGAAGGTCAAAAATCGGGGGTCAAAAAAAATCACTTTTTCTGATTTTTTAGAGCAAAACATAACTTTAGAAGATCGTAGGAAAAATTTCATTTTTGGGTCACCGGTGACCCAATCATCCTTAAAGAGTTAAAGAATATATTTTAAAATTTTAACGTAACCATTTTTGACACGAACTCTGATCCTGATGAAGGCATCGAACGCTATCTGAACGTGAGTTTCCGGAATATGGGTATATTCACAACAAAAGGTTATCTTCAGCTCATTGATACTTTACTATTTTTTTGTCCTGGCTATGGCCAACAAAATGCTCCATACGGTGAAGTCGAGCGGATTTGCATCCGGCGAACCCTAGAGGCCAATAATTTGCTCGAAATTAACAACAAAACGCTGTTTTGTAGCCAATATTGTTTGGTACGCGATTTCTGTGACGGTTTCGAGACTTGTTGGAAATGTTAGTCTCTATAACCAAAATTTTCTAATATTCATGGAATTGGGACCCATTCTAGGACAATTTCCTGATACGTATTACAATTCACTTTGATGCTACAGTCTAAAAATTCCAGTGTAAAGCGGTAAGTTCCTATAATAATATGACCTTTCCCTCCAATAGGCATCATCGTTTTGTTTGTTGATGAAGTTTTAAATTGTAAGAATTTATAAGTGAAGCTACTCCTTTGGTTTATCGAGCATTACTTTTCTTGGACATCGATCGGTAAGATCTTGCGCTTTTAGAAATTTTTAGGGCTTTTTAAAGAAGTTCTTTTCCAATCTTGATCTCATGGTTTTTCGGCATATGTGCATTTCACGAACTATTTGTCTGCAGCTATGACGCTAAATTCTTTCAAGTAGCATTTTCACTATAGCACAAAAATCAAATGAGTTTGTCGTCTTTCAGCTAATAAAATGAATTATCATTACTATCATTATACAAAATATGGATACTCTGTGAATATTAGTTTGAAAGTTACAACGACATGAATTTAGTTCCAGTTCAATTGGACCACGCTGTATTACTATATTTTATTATCTATATTCTTTACCTAAAACCATTAAAATCTTGAATGTTTGTGAGTAGTCCCAGGATCGACTTACGGGGGTACACCCCCAAGGTTCCAAAAGTCTCTATCTCTTACTGTTTGGCCTCTAGGCATGGTAACGGCCGAACGAACGGTTGGGTGGACAGACGAATGGACGGATAAACTCGAAACTTCAGATTTCCACAATTCTACCAAAATATGCCGTAAGGAGTCAAAAAAAAATATACATATATATAACTCAAAATCGAGGGATTACATACACTGCTGAAGTTCGAGCAATAAATTAGTAAATTAGCACTTATATACTTTTTCCTAGAATTTCGAAAGCATACTTATACAATTCTTATGATTTTAAGTAATTCCTTTGTTGTATATTCTTTATTATATTCACAATTCCACTGTATTACAATTGATAATGTCATGTGTACTTTTGTTGAATAACAAGAACTTTTCTGAGATGCACAGGAAAAATATAAATTCTGTCCGAGAGGACTCAGTATAATAAAAAACTTTAAATTATTGACATTGTTGCAGTTACAAAGAAGTTGCTCCATTATTGCTATAGTTTTAGGAAATTCCAACCCGTGTTTTTCACATTGATCTTCAACTATGAAGACCAAATAAAATTAATATGCAAGTCTCATGAAGACTCAATGCAGCAGTAGTTATTGCTGTATTTTCAGTAGGTCTGATCATGAAAACAAGTGAGTGAGAAGAATAATTAAAAATGCAGTCATGTGGATATAAAGTGAAGCTGAAAATAGAAGAGTCAATTAAGCATTAAGCTTATGACGGGTGAGATTCTCAATATATGAACTAAATGGAAATGGATATTTTATTCCCAATTGAGAATATTCTAAAATTTTCTCAGAGAATTCTTTAAGATTTTTAACGTCTATAGGCGATAAAGGGTGAACTAATTCAGAAGTTCAAATTTTGATAATCCAGTAGTAATATAATTAGTCACTTTTAGAGTACTTTGCAGATTTATTGAACTGATGTTTTGTGAAGTCTTAAGAGAATTCTTAAGCTTACAAATTGTTCTATGCGGTATTTCGTGCTGTACGAAAGTCTAACATTTAGGGGAAAGTGCTCATGCTTTGCACGGTCCCAAGCTTTACCATGACTAAATTTTTCCTATGTTTCTGAATAAATAAGACTCCGCAATATATTTTAAAAACAAGACACTTTCCCCTAGTTTTTAAAATATAGAAAAGATGAGTCACATTTATTGAAAAACATACAAAAAAATAGTCATTGTAAAGCTTGGGACCGTGTAAAGCATGGGCACTTTCCCCTACTCTTTAAAGGCTTAAAGCAAATTGCTTAACAATATTTTCTGCCAATATAATATATTCAAACTTTAATCCTTTAAGAACGAGAGGGTCAAAAAAATTGAAGTCAGAAAAAATCACTTTTAAGCCATAGGATTTTTTTGGAACATGGGTTAAAGAGTTAATACCTAAGGGTTACAGAATATTTTTATTTAACTTTATTTACCGATACATTACATGTGAAACACCATATTTTTGAAAAGTTGGTCAAATAAATTTTTATCAGTTTGGTCCGTTTGGCCTTTCAAAATATAAAATACTGAAATTCCATGAATTAATTTGGATTAAGTATGATCCTGAAATTATCTTAAAAGTTTTTATTTCAATCTGCGGGTATTCTAACTAAGAACTTGGTATTTTCTCTTCAAATCTAAGTTCCAATGTATTTTACAACAGGAAAAAAATGTTATTTAAAAACATAACAGATTAAAACTGATAAAGAACGGTATCTAAAACTTTGAGAATTTTGATCCACAAAAAGTAAAGCAATGCCCTAGACACACTTACAACTTAAGCCGAGATAATTATAATCAAAATAATGAACAGATTACATTCCGATTATGACTAATCCATCTCTCAGATTAATCCGAGAAACGGCTTAGTTAGTGTGAAAATGAAGAAATATATAGTAAAGAGAGGTAATCCGGATACTTTTCATTGAGTGCGACTTTAATGCTTGTTTTTGGACTGATGAAATATTTTTTTCGCCATTCCAAATCAATAGAATTATTCTTTGTTTAATTTAGAATCATAATAGAAATAGAATTTTAGCAATAATATTGATGAAAATTAATAAAATTACGATAATATTAATATATGCGCAAGAATGTTACTGCGACGCTTTTATGTAACTCCGTTGAATTCGATCAAACTCGGATGCTCATTTTAAGGAAAAGTTTAATGCATAAAAATGAGAAGATATTATTTCAAAAACATTTTTTTAGAGTTTTATTCCATCAATTCATTTCATTAATTTATTATTTAATTATATATATTTTTATTTATTTTAAGATTGCACTCAATTCTTTGATTTTTCCTCGGTTTTCTTGGCTGACTTCCTTCCACGTTTTTTCTTTTCAGCTTCAATTGGCATTTGAGCCTTTTCCTTTACCATGTGTTTCTCCTTTAGTTTTATCTCCTTTTCTTCTGCCCTTATATTTTTGTTCCTCTCTCTGGTCAACTTCCGTTCAGCAATTTTTTTCTTTTTTGTAAATCCTGCCTCAATTTTTCCTCCTGTTCCGCGATAATTTCCTCGGAAGATACAATATACTGGTGTTTGACATTGCTGGCTTTGACCCTCTTCTTCTGACGACGTTTTGGAATTTCTCCTGGCCAGAAATAGCATTGTTTTAGTGTGTCGAAGATCGGTTGAGTCTCAGAAGTTGCAGAGAGTTGGTTTCCAGGGATGACTGGATCATTTGAAGGATTATTGTCGGTGGCCTGATCGTGCTGGTTATTGATAATGGACTCCTCTGAATGTTGGAAAACAATTTTCGGGAAATAAAGACCAGCATAGAAAAGTGTCCCATCCATCCAGCTACTCTGTGGTGACGTTCCCATTTTCCATCCTTCTGCGTTGTGAATGGCAATTTTTGGAGTAATGTCAGTTTTATGAACAGCCATTGGAGGAGCAAGTTCGCCAGTAGCTGACACCCTGAGGAGTACTGTGATACATTGCTTCGGTCCTGAATTTTTAAGAGATGGAACTACACGTGAACCTCTCTGGACAGGACATTTCCATCTTCCGGTGTCAAAAAGAAGGCACTTTCGTCGCAATTAAAAACACGGTCTGGTGAAATGCTCAGAAGGTTGTGTTCTGTGAAATATCCAAGAAACCATTCCGTGAGGTCTTCAGCAGTGACAGTAGCTCTTTCCAATGAGAAGGATTTTGGCTTGCGCATGCTGAGCTCTGGATGACGCTTAAGAAGATTCCTGAACCAAACGTCTCCGGGTCTTCCAGCTGTAAAATGGTTTGGAATTTTGTAGACCTCACAGATGAGTTTAACGCTGTCCGGAACTTGTTCCTTCCCGATGGGATGCCAGCCATCCGCACATCCCAGGATCCATTTGACAAGTTCTTTTTTCCTGTTCTTTTGAAAGAATTGTTGGCCTGCCATTGGGGCACTCCTCTGGGTATTTGCCGGTCAATTTGTTGTGCAGTGTTGTTCTTGGGACATTAAATGTTTTGGATGCATATGCTATGGTAGAACCATCTCGTACACACTGCAAGGCATTCCTAATACCTTCCTTAGAGTCGGGCTTGTCCTTATAGGTCTTTTCTTTTGTTCCCTTTGGCATCTGAAACAGAAAAAGAGTCCTGAACAATGCAAATTCTGAACCAAAACATTGACTTTCACCGCATCCGACATGCATCGAAATGTAAACATTCACAAAAATCACTTATTTCTGTATGAATTATTAATATATTATCAATAAACTCTTACTCACCTTGTAGATCAATAACTACACTAACTTTTATTAATAATTTTGATTGCAAATAATGTTTTATTATATAGAAAAAACACTAAACTTTTTCCAGCGACGAGCTGTCAACAGCAAAATTTTCTCAGAAATTAAATTTTTAGTACACAACCCAGCTGACCCGAGCTTAAAAAATATTTCTTGTACCCACTTATTAAACCGATAAAAATATAATTTTTGGTTTTTCTTAAAGTAGAATAGTTATAATATGATACTTCAGTAATTAATTATAGAAATAAAAATATAAATTATATTTTAAGTGGATGTATCGGAGTTAAATCGGTCGCGGCATCCGAGTTTTGCAATCGTCGGAGTTACATGGCCTTACTATAGTCAAATCTATTTTGATTATAATTACGTTTAGCTGCCACTCGGATTAAGTCGTAATTGTGTCTAGGGTATGAAACTAAAGTTTTAAACGTAAGTTCTGTAAATTTAAGCTTTATAATGAGAGTTCTGAAGAATAACTCGAATTGTAATATTATCTTTTTTATTAGAGACTATGATATTATTTAAATTTCAAATAAAACATTATCGACTCTTATCAATAATTCTGTATTTTCGCTGCTGATATATGTATATTTTGAAATATGGTAATTAAAAATTGAACTATCATTTATTCAAATACCTAACATGGATAAAGAGAGTTCTTGAAGAAACCACTCCATCGAAAGGCTGCAGTCAATTTATCACAAATTCAAATTTTCTCGGTTTTCCAGAACAGCATGACCTATGATAATTTATCTTTCCAGAAAAGAACACAACAAAGCAACAATTGTTCAGGGAATTACGAAAAACCCTTTATCGAAGTTTGAGTCAGATTACAAGATATGAAAAATCGTATTGATGACAAGGAGTAAGATTATTAAGAATCTCACCTAATATTACAGTCTTTGTTAAATGCAATTATTCAACTTCAACAAAATACTGCACAGTCAGTTATCATATATAAGATATATGCACTTTATTGATAATCTCTACAAATGGACGAACACTTCAAATGACCAGTTCATATTACCAATCACTTCCATTTAATGCCACATATGATTAATGATTGTAGTCATGATCAAGAGCCACTGTGCATAAAAATGCTGACAAGTTGAAAACTCATTGCGGGCTTCATTAGAAGACATACCGTGTATATATCGAGACTCTTGCATAGATGTCAGAGGACCGCAATTTTCTTCTTCATCACAAAGAATTTAACCATGTGAGAAATGAGAAAAAAAAGATCGCTGTCGTATCACTCAAAAGTATACAGTGTCGTACAATATTGTTGAGTTGAGACACAAGATTTATGAGAATATACTTGTACTTTGGTAGAAGTTAAAAATTTTGTACTTAAAGAAAGAGAAGAACTGAAGTTCTTTTTTCTTAAACTGTTAGGGTCGATAGAACCATTGGTAAATTAGCACAAAATCGATCAAGAATCACTTTACACCATAATTGAGATGTCAAAATGGCTCATAACTTCATATTCTTTGTCAAGAATATTTTACTATTTTAATTCATTACCATATTTATGAATACCGTTAGTTGAGATTCTTTACGATCTCTTTTAATTATTTCCTTTGCTCCTATTATCCATTAACCCTGTGAGAATCTTTTACACATTGTAAATGCATACATATGTATTATATATAATATATAATACTTCTCATAAAATGGTTTATACTCAATCATTTTGGTGGTACCTAGATGTTTGCAGAAATTATCTCAAATTTGGATGTAGTTGCCAATCTACTTTACGATTTATCATCCATTAGAACCATATTATTTCTAAGTTATAAATGACTCAAAAAAATCTTTTCTATTTTTTAAATTAACATCCATTTTTTAAGTCTGATTTTTACTGATACTTTTTACCTGAATCCTCTCTACTCTAATTTTGCAAATATCTTATTTCATTAGGAATCAGAAAGTCTAAGATATTTCTGATCATTACATTCTTGTAATACCAAATTTACCACCCAACAACCGTGCTAAAGACTATTTAAAAAGATGTCATGCCAAAGATTTGAAACCTCAGACTCCAATTATTTTAGAATATCTTATATGTTAAAATCGTCAGCTTGGTTACATGTTGTCCTACTACATAATAGATAAAATCATAATAAACATCTGAAACCTTTGACAATTGAACGGCTGACAGTTAACAATAAACCTACCGACCGTTTTTGGTCGTTTTTTGGTCAAATGACAAACCGCGCTAGGGTAGGATACTCAACAAATTTGTCTTGAAAAAGAGTAAAAAATTAAAATTGAAACACTCAAAAATATATTACATGCATATTTTAAGAAATTCATAAAGTTTGATAGTGACATTGTACTGTTTAAATATGTATTCATGTTAAACCGGTCAAATTGACCGGGTCTTTGTAGGTCTAGTGTTAAAGGAAAAGCACCCATCTGTTTCAGGTCCTGGTCAGTTTAATGAGTTACCAAAACTCTCAAAGTATGGTGGTCATGTAACTTTAACATTACAAAGTTAATCCAATCAAATGTTTTCCATCAAAAAAAAATTTAATAAAATCAAGTCATTTCTCTCAGATTCTAGATGAAGAAAAAACATTGTTTAATTTTACAAAGGTCATTAGAACTTTAGGGGTTCTCGTGATGTAATTGGTAAGAGCGGTAAGAGCGGAAGCTCTCGAGCGCGGAGATCCCTAGCTCAAAACTTTCGGTTTTGAGATTGTGTCTCGTCCGATGCAAAATGAACAGACGTTCAGAAGTTCAGAACTTTGTAACATGTTCATAGAAATGCTTTGTCGTTTGACATCTTTAAAGCAGGAAGAAAAAGTTTAGAAATATCCTGTAACCATATACCTAGTCTAGTAACCCAAATGATTCATCAACTGAACTTCTGTATCAAAGCAGAAAACGAAATTGGGATAAAGGATTAAACACTGCATGCAGAGCTCAGTACCCGTTCAAAAAGACTGCATTTCTTCCATGGATTTACTCGACAATCTACAATGGGATTTAGACTCATTTTCAAGATTTTTGAATTCTCTACAAGTCTGGACCGTTTCCAATCTATTATGAACGGATAATAAACCGATTCATAACCGATAACTATTTTTTTTTATCCGAAATTCAGTTGTGTTACTCCTAAGATATGTTAGGCGATCTTTTGAGTGATTCATTCGGTTCAATAATTCGGTTGTGAACCGGTTGTAAACCGGTTATGAACCAATATGTCATTCATTTTCTTTTGAGTGATTTATGAATCAGTTCAAACCGGTTGAGAACCGGTAAACGGTAAACGACGTGAAAGTATTTTTGAGGTATAACATATAGGGGAAACTGGGGCACCACCAAACACGGGGTACCACCAAACACTGATTTTTATTTCTAAACTACTGGCACTATCTCGACCATTTCTTCAGTGGACAAGCATCCTTATAGTGCCTTTAAATTTCTATAGGTCTTATCCTCTGAAGTCGAATATCCGATTAAAAAATCGCAGTGTTTGGTGGTACCCCGTGTTTGGTGGTGCCCCAGTTTCCCCTAAGTCACTAGTTCGAGCCCTTCGCAAGGCCTGAAACGCTTTGCCACCTCGTTTTTTAAAAAGAGTTTAGAAGCAAGATCCTATCCATGTTATGTTATTACTCACTTTTTAATGTAACATTTTTGTACATCATTGTAGTAATACTACATTGTACAGCATGGATGTGAATAGGAATTATTACGTGATTGAGAAAGAATTTCGTATTAATTGAATGAAAGGGGGCACTAAAATTGAATCCTAAAGCGAATTATGGATAAGAAAAGGTCATCATCATCCTCTCGAAAGTGTTGAATTGAAAAGCATTCACAGGATCATTTCGTGTGATTTTTTTTTTAGAACTTCAACATAATATATTGTATTTGAAATGGGGACTCGCAGTGTTATCTCGTAAAGCGTTCATTGTATCGAATTCTTCGATCGATGAAACAATGCATAATTAATCATTGATTTCTTATTTTTTCCATCTTCCACTTAATCGGTTTCTCTGCCAAAGAGCATTTATTTTCAATATCCATGTGTGGTATAGAATAAAGAAAAGGAGGCGGCAATAGCAATAGTGCGTGGGTGCAATATTACTGATCATCCCAGTTTTTTTTATTTTTGTCTTATCTCCTTCCCAAACCAATATGACAGACCTCACAAAAGTGATCGGTTTGCCCCTTTGGTCAAAAAACCTCCTCAAAACTTAACGCAAAGTCTTTTCTGGACAATTTCGTGGTGTGGAAGAATGACAGGACGCCAGAGAGAAATAAAGATATATCAAAATCCTATAATTATCCCAAGTTACCAATTTTCTCTTGTTTCCTTCTTGTTTTTTTTTTCCGACAATTCACACAACATATGTGTACGAATGCTTATGCATAGTGCTCACATGGGAGGAAAGAGTTTTTAGTTTAGAATATAATTTGAGTTTTTTTTTCAGCTTACCTGAATTTCCAGGCAGTATCCGACTAAATCCCCAATTTATTATTCATTAAAAAGTATTTGCCACCTGAAAGAGAAAACATTTTCATATTATTATTTCTAGTAAATTGCAGAGACATTAAAAATATGGATTTTTTGCTATAGCATTCCCTTAAAATTTAAAATGCAATTGAGTCAAATTACGAGAAAAGTGGAGAAAAGTATCACCACCACATGTGGTTAATGGTAGAAGAAATTTGAAGTTTTTGTCTATCGAAGTAATTGTTTATGACTTAGAACATCATAAGCAGGGTGATTCATAGGGTATATTTTTCTTAATTGCGATACTTCTTTTATCAGAAAAACAATTGTTATCAATTGGCTTTATATTCTTAAAGTAAAGTCATTCAATTTATAATTGAGCGAAAAGTATTTTCCGTTTTGCTACAGAATAATGTTAAACGGCAAATTGGTCAGGAAATTATCAATCATCTATCTGAAATATTCTCCAATGGAGATTCGTTTGGAAAATATCTATGTCTTCTTCAACCCAAAATTCAATTCTCCTATAATTTATTTCTTAAAGGCTTAGTTGGTTTCAGTTACAATGTTTTAAAGTTATTTTGCTGAGACCCCGCTTGAAGTATTTGCAAGAATTCAACGAGATCAGATTAGTTTCGAGTAAATTAGTTAACTATTCATCTTGTATTCTAAAACCTTTTTGAAAAAAACACCAATGAAAAAGCCAAAGTTTAAGTCTGCAAAATCGTTTTCGGGAGCTTAGAAGTAATTCATTTGTCGTCTCAGTCGCAAAAGAATTTTAATGAAATCCGCAATGAGGATTTCTAAGTCAAAAAGCCCATAGAAAATTCCCCACATATGCTACAAGATCTACCTGTAGATAATTTACCATCAAAAGGTAATGGAAAATTAATCTCGAAGAAATATTGCAAAATAAACCGATTAATACACCAATTAATAAACTGTTTAGTAGAGACTTGTGCCATTATAAGTAGTATACAAATAGCACGGGGATTAGCATGTATTATGTCGACGTCCAGACTACGAGATTCTAAATCATGTTATGAGGATTTATAGTAAAAAGCGAATTAACAATATAATATGTTTATGACACTGTAAATTTCGTTAAAGACCCCACGAATAAATAACAATTAAGTTCTTTAGGGCATAAAGCTAAATACATCACTTCCTATTATCAGAGATTATGTGGGGGGAAAACTACAAAATATGACATATTCAACGTGGAGACTCTTATTGGAGAAGAAGGAGGCATAAAAATACCTCCGCATGAATGGAAATGGACTAAGAGTGCGTATTAAGTTAATCCTACTTCACTTTCTTGTAGAGAAGGGTGAGGTAGATTCGGGTATGAATTTCAAGTTGGATTTTTAAGATTATTTTTTCAGAAAGATCCCATATCCAGAATCAAAACTTAGTAGTGCCCGCTTTGTAATCCGGTTGATTGGGAGACAATATGACAGATGTCCGCTTCGTAATCCAGATGGATTTTTTTGGATTTGTTCAACGTCTCGCAAATATAATACAAGTTTTTTTTTGTAGAATTAGAATAAAAGTTTTAAAAAAGATCAATAATACATAAATAAAGAATTCTATGCTATTATACTTCATTTATTAAACAAAAACATCACTCATTTTCATTGCTGAACACACATGCATGCAGGACCTCAAAATTATTTTAAATGTAACCGTCAATAACTCGTCCGGATTACGGCGATCCGGATTAGAGAGCGGGCACTGTATTTCCTAAAAAAAAAGAGCAGAGCGGATTACATAGCTTTTTTCCAACTTGTCACAGCTCAGAAAGCTTAAACGCTAAAAGATATCAACTTCTGGTACTCGGTGATTCTCAGTGGAAAAAAAAACATAATTTTTAGGTTTTTTCGTTTTTATTTTTTCAAAACCATGCTTTTTCGATTTTTCTCAAAATTGACCCAAAGATTTTCAATGATTTTCGGATGATTTAGAAACATACTCAGCTCTTCGTTATCCGGCTGATTGGGGGACAAAATGACATTTAAGTTTTTTGAATCTGGTCAACGGTTTTTCTATTTAGTGCTCTATTGATTTATTGTCTGTCTGACTGTATTGTATGTTCACGAATGATATGTTCACGTTTCATTTTATATCACAATTAAGTATCAATTTTGTTAAGAAACTTTCGTAATACGAAAACAACACATTAATTGATGCTATAGAAACTGCATGTTTAGTAAAAACAAATTTTGAATTCATCAACCGTCGGTGTTGAGTAGCCGTCACCCGGTTATCGAAGTGCCAGATAACGAAGAGCTGAGTGTAGTCCAGATGAACATATCGTCCAAACATACATGATCGGTAAATTTTCCATTTTCAATTATTGAGGGTCAAATGACAGTCACTTTGGAGGGCTCATTTTTTAATCGATTTGGTGAAATTTGGATTTTTGGAAAGGTTTTTAAATTTTGAACCCGGCTATATCAGTCCCAATCGGTAAAGAATTGGGTTTCTCGAATATCTCGTTTTATTTGCGCGTAAGCATGTTACTAATGACAAGAACCTTCCAAAACTCACATTTCTTAGCCAATTTTCTATTTCAAAATTGTTATCTAAAAAACATACAAATTGTTCTGCTTCCGAATTTACCGAAAATTTACCATATAGGGTAAGTGTACCAAATATTGGCCAGCTTGCAATTTCGTCTACAGTTTTTGTTCTTCAAATTTCCATGAATTTTTAGTTTTTGCATACTATTAGTTTTTTGTATTACAATGCAAAAAAATGTCGCATAAACGAAAATGATGTAAAAACAACATTGGAAGAATTCCAGAAGGGAAAGGAACTATGAGAATGAAGGTGACCGAAATAGGCCACCAAACCTATGTCAATATTTTTATTCATTTTAAAATATATTAAGAATGATTTCAGATAAGATAAAGACGAAAAACTCTCTACAAGATTCCAAGCAACACTTGTCAAAAAGAACTAACCAAATTAAATTTGGCACAATTAGCCTAACATTCTCATATTGTAGAATTCCCCTACTGGAAGTTGCAGTTAGGTTTACGATTTACAAAAATACTAATAATAATTCCACAATTTTATTGATTTGTGATAAACAAAGCGTTTTCATCACAGGAACACTTCAGGTCAAATAGGGCATTTTCTTCGAATGTGAAATTAATTTAAAACTTGAAATAACGGAAAGGCCTTGATTTATATTACTTAGTATTTCTAGGACTAATTTAAAATTTAAACTGCAAGAACTATGAAGTTAATGATTTTTGAAATATGAGGCTTAGGTACTGGTGAATTAACATAAAAGTTTATGGTCATCATTCTTAAAAACGTGTAGGAAAAAAGCGCGAAAGATAAACTTGCTCTTTCTAAAACTACCCCATCCCTCCCTATATATGAGAAGATTAATCGTTGGTTGCAATCAATGACTTCTATAAGTGTTATACTTGGAAATATGTAACTTCAATAATTAAATGTGACATAAAATATAATCATTTTAAAATTCAACTTATTTTCAAACAAGCACGAAAGAATATGTTCATTATTTCTTCTTCTTTTAATGCTTTCCACATGCCTTATAGTAGTCCACTCAGGTCTTAACCTTAAGTAATTTAGATTGTCGTGAAAATAATAATTCATTAGCAATTTAATTGGATAATATGATGGTTAATCTTAAGCACTGAGCACGCTCTATATCTTCATCTTACACATAATTCAACAATGTTGACCACATTTAGCTCATGGTTGAAGCAATACACACGGGAATAGAATTGTTTTATTGCGTTTTTTCACCTTTTTTCCTAAGAACTTCTTTTCATCAACCGTATGGCCGCTTTATGAATGTCTTACATATCTTCTTTTCTCTCTTGGCAGTTAGAGTTGGGACAAGTAGTAAAAATTTCACAACAACACTGTGTACATAGTATTTTGATTGTCCGTTATTTTTATGCACATTTAATGTAAATATAAACGTCCGAATAATCAAAAGTATATTAAAAAATAATTATTAAGCTTGTCGTCAAGTTAAAAGTTATTGTTTACCAACATTATAAGAGTGGTTTAGTGTGTTGGAAAAACTCATCATGAAATCCGATGAAAAGATTTCTTAATTGGTTAAATTATACCGTAGCCCTTTTATATAAAAAAAAGAGTTCTTATCGCTTCGTCGTCTGGACATAGATTTTCCATGCAATGCAGGAACACAAACTAATAACTTTATTCTCTTCTCCACCAGCCAAATTGCCACAGAGTGAAGAGTGAGGGCATATGATGGCTTTATAAGAGGGGCCTCACTCTCCGTTTGGGCAGCTCTAAGGTAGAATTTTAACCTCACGAGCCAGTTTTAAATGCAATGAAAAAGGGAATTTTACATAATGTATATGTGTGTGCCTCAAGTAGACATCCAGAACAATTGTATGTAATTTATTTTGAGTGGATTCGTAAATACATGCCTTTTGTAACCCCGTCCGTTACTTATATTTGCACTATAACGCTCGATTCCACCAGCATAAAGGGCAAATATGTACAAATTCGTAGTTGAAATAGGTAAGTTTCATATTTATGGCAAAATTACTAATTGATGATTCTGATATGTACACACATTTTTTTGCTTGTAGTTGCAGCATCACAGAAAAGGGAGTCACCACCAAAGATGCCATCATGCATATGAGCTAAAGTGCCAACTGTACAATTAATTGTAATTTTAATTGCATACATATTCCAACATCCCCCGTAATGAGAGTCACTCGCTAGTTGCAGAGACTACTCATATATATGAACTCGGCGTTTTGAACGTGATTCTGAAAGAGGGTAATGATCCACACAGGAGAATGCACAAATCGCTCCTGGCTTCCGTTCCACACTGTTACATATACATTTCAGGAGATGACTTTTCAGCAAACTTGTTCGGAATTTCACACAAGTTTGGAGGCTCAGTAGTATTCAGTCGGAGTACGAGGGTAAAAGTCTACTTACTTTGTATAGTTGCCCACCAAGTAAAAAGTATTTAATGGAGATTTGAGAAGGGATATATTTTCCCTACTTTCCTATAAACTGTTTCTAAACTAGTTGTTTCCTTAAACTTTTTACATTAACCTATGGATTTGTCTTTAAAACAAAGAGAAAGATCCTGAATTCCAGGATCTTTGTTAAACAGGATTAACTTAAAATCAGATAGGGTAAGTGCACCAAATTTCGGTATAGTTGTATGTAAGTCTTAAGTTTGAATACAATTGTTACTCTTTTTAAGGAGTGTTGCTTGGAACATTGTAGATAGTTTATCATCTTTGTTTTCTCTAAAATTGTTCTTAATAAAAAAGGAATAAAAATATAAACGTTGCTTTGGGTAATATTTCACCCACCTTGATTCTCATAGTTTCTTGCCCTTTTGGAATTCTCTCAAAGTTTTTTTACATCATCTCTTTCGTAGAAGCGACATTTTTTGTTATTTTTTGCACTGTGTATATATTTTCTAGAGTACGAGAAAAATGTATATTCATAGAAATTTGAGGAACAAAAGCTGTGGACGAAATTGCTAGCTGGCCGAAATTTCATGCAGTTACCCTAATTTCTTACTAAAATTTTAACATTATCCTTCAAAATTATTTAAAGAGAGAACTCGAATTACAAGGTCAAAATAAACGTTTTTAAATTAATAGCCAAACTATCTAATAAAAATTTCAAAAGACAATTCGAAGTATTATCAAAGATATAGAGACGAAAGAGAAATATAGTTTTTCGAGAATTCAAGCGAACATCGAAAAGTTTGAAGCGCATTTTCTCCATTTTTCATTTTTGCAATTTTGTAGAAACAACAAAAAACTTATTGACCGAATAACACGAAACAAGCCTTATTGCTTTTCAGAATCATATTCACATACATTTTCTTCTAGTTGAACTAAATAATAGTTGAGAACCTATTTTACTACTTTTACAGCAAGTTATATTCAAAAATTTTCATTGAAATACATTAAGTTAAAAAAAAATTATGATGTCAGTATTTTCTCAGATTTTCTTGGTTTTACAATGACCTACACCTTTATGAAAATTGAAAATTTTTTTGAGATTGTTTTCCACAAAAGAATTACGAGGTGGAGATTTTCTGTCAAGAAGTAACTGCTGCGACAGGCAGTCCAGTGAATTATTTCTTAGTCCGTAATTTAGTGAAAATTGAAGCACTTTAAATATGTTTCAACATTACACAAAATTGCAAATTTAAAAGTCTTATATCTTAGACTTTTTGCAGATTAATTTGTAGCTTTGAAATAATATAATAGCATATTGCAACTTTGATAAAAGGGATAAAAAACATATTTTGAAATTCAAAATAATATGTAACCCTTTTAAGGTTTTGAAGGTATTTAAAATTAATTAAACAATAAATTTTGATTTATGTTTTTGAGAATTTAAAGTCAGTTTTAGAAGTAAATTATTGAGATATATCTTTAAAAACACTTTAAGATTTGTTTTATAATAAATTATGGGTCTTTAGACGTTTGTGTTTTTTTTATTAGCATATTTTGATAATCGGTTTGTTAGCTTTCTATAAATTTGCAAGGAATCATAAAAATATGCCACGGAATTAGGGCAGAGTCACATTGACAATAAAATGCTCGCCGTAGCCTCACCGTATTTCGTTAATTTAGCATTTTCATTGCAATTCTTACGCAAATTCTCAATTACCGCATTGCCTTATCTTATACTCGGTGGTACTAGGTGAAAATAATATAAGAAAATTCAAGAAATAAAACAAAAATTCGATAAACTGTAGGCAAAAAGAGAAATTAATCGTACAGTTTTTTTGCTCACCGTTTATCGCATTTTCGTTTTAATCTTCAATTTTCTTATATTATTTTTACCTAGTGCCACCGAGTATGAGATAAAGTAATACGGTAATCGAGAAATACGGTAATCGATTTACGCATTTTTAATGAAAATGCGTAAATTAACGAAATACGGTGAGCATTTTACAATCAATGTGATTCTGCTCTTATTTTAAGATCCCTGAGGTACTTGTATGAAAAAGTTTGAATGTACGAGTTGGAAAATATAACAACCAGAAATCTATCACTGTAAAGATCTATTGAAAACTTTAAATATCCTTTTTAAAGGAATTTCTTTGTTTTAAAACTTATATGCGTGGTTATGTATTCGAAAAGATCCCCAAAACAGATTTTCGATAGTACTAAAATATGTTACTTTCATAATGTATCAAAATTAGCTTTTTTATTAGTGTAGGGTAAAATGGGGTATTTCGGAATCACGTCTATTTTAGAATTTTGAGATTATCTCACTGTTTCAGATGGTCAAGAGAAAAAGAAAACCACGAAGTAGTACAAGACTTTAAATTCTAGAGTACTTCTTCGCTGTTTTTCTTCCTTTTCCCATCTAAAAATGTTGGGAAATCTCAAAGTTCTAAATTAGACACTATTCCAAATCATCCCATCTTGCCCTACGAGTTATATTAAAAATTTCACAACTTGAAATATAAGCGATATCGAGTTGAATATCATAGTTGTTTAATTTGATTTATATTTATTTACACAATATACTCATAACATCCCGAATGTCATATAAATAAATCGTAACCTACACTTGAATTTAAAAAAAAAATACCATCCTGCCCATCCTGCATATAAGAACACAGATGGTTTTAATGACAATTCTAAACATTTGCCTCATTCTTCCGAAGATGACAAAAAGATTTGTGTATTTTTCAATGAATAAACTAAAACACTTGCGAATGTTTGAAAAACTTGTGAAGTAGTTTAGCAAACACTCAGCTGCCCGTAACCCAAAACCTGTAAACAGTGGATCTGTGGTTTCCCAGAAAAATGATGTATGATCGACAAGACTCCGGCAAACATGTCGAATTGTGTGAAGTTGAAGAAGGGCAGCATAGATGAAAAATTTTCAATAGGTGAAAGAGCTGAGATTGAGGCTTCTGATGCACGAATAATGAAATTAATTTGAACCGTTCCGAGACTCAAGATCACTTTGCTGAAGAATTCTATGTTGGGGTCTTTAGTGAAGCTGATGCAGAGATGGATATAAAAGAGGGGAAGGTGTGGAAAATAGGCGAGAAGCTGCGACAAGATGCACTATAAAAAAAATAATGATGACGTACTGATTTTTCATCAACTTAACGGCACCTAAGTACTATATGCATTATAATCCCTCGCGCTGCAATTACACGCATACAAGTGGAGACTTCCTCTGAAGCTTTGTCTGGTAAGGCGTGAGATACCTTGATGACAAACAATGGATGCTTGTAGCGCCAGAAAAAGTGCGAAAATAATACGTGCATGTAGCATGGAGGAGAAAAACGATATAAAGGGGGTGTTTCAAGAAGCGTCGCTGAAGGAGGTGTGTGGAACAAAAAAGTTTTGTATGTGGAATGAGGTAGACGTTTCTTTCTTTTTAATAATTTTCTCCCTTTATCACAATGTTGTTTACACGATGCATTGAGGTGTGGGGATGAATATTTGAAAAGCACATGATATAGCAAGAACACTATATATACCACGCGTACACAATAGCATGTATGATATAGCTGGATAGCACAAAAAAAAGAGAACTCAAGCCCAAAGCATATCATACACTTCTGAGGCTTTCTGTTTCGTACTACGATGTAGAAAAAAAGTGTATTCGACGACTAAAAAAAATCTAATTTACCTTTCTTATCACGCCTCTCAAGTGAAAAGTAACACACCTGTTATGAGCAATTACATTTTTGTCCATTAAATTTGTGACATAGACCTCTATTGTAATTACTCATGTTCCTCGATGGGAATCATCAAAGGCGTTATATTCGGCATTTGCTAATTGAACACCAAATTCCACCTCTTTCTAACCTCAAACATACAACATGATTAATTGGACGGGAATTCAGTGACAAAGTAATTTTCGGTGTTCATATCGCAAATAACATTTTTTGACCAACAGAAACGGACAACAATTGTTTTTCTGAAGCTCAAAAAGGTAAGCAAATCCAATTATGGGGTCATAAAAAAAATTTGGAACTAAAAGATATTAATGGCCTGTTCACAAGAACAACACTTCTTTCAAAATTTATTTTAAAAAAAAGATGAACAAAAAAATTGGTAGAACTTTTCAGCCAAAACCTTGAGAATTAAAAATTGAGAACAGTCGTCAGCGCCACATGCGGGAAAAAGGAGAGGTACAAATGTGGAAAACACTTGGTAAGGCTAGTGATCTATAAATCTATAGATTAAAACTATTAAATATACTGTAAATGAAAATATTGGGGATTTACGATTAATATAGTAAATTCTCGTTAATTCGGTTCTTTTAAGATCGGGCAACTTTTCAATTCCGGCGGCAGTTAAATTTTAAAAAAAAAGTCTATTGACATTTTTCAAGTTTAATTTATCAAATAAAGCAGGTATACTAAAATTTTTCACGATTTTTTAGTTATGCTGTAATTTTTAATACTGAGGCATTTTCATAGAATTTGCAATCAAAAATCCAAATCAAATAAACAAAAATCCCTTGCATTTCAAACAGTTTGACGCCCGGATTTCTCTCTAATTCGGGTTGGGGAGACCGGGGTAGAATTAGCCACCAAATGAATTTTATGATTGCGTATAATTTGTACTAAAAATGTTTGTATGAGCCTGATAAATATTTCAATGAATAGTAAGGGAAGTATATATTTGGAATAAAGAGTGGTTTCCTCAATATTGCTTGGAAGGCAAACTATAAGGTACTACTATCTAATACTATACGTGGCTAATACTGCTCCGGTCTCCCTTAATATTTCGGTCTCAATCGAATTTGAGAGAATCTGCTGTATTTAGACTTCTTTATTCCCCAATCAATATTGTACAATAATTAAAAATAAGAACAAGCCAATATCAACAGGATATTAACAAATACAATTCGTCGGTTCCGAAGAAGGCTATTGTAAGTCTACTTACAGTAGTATAAAAAGGTGGTATCATTGGATGCAGAAACCTTAGATCTACATCCCCACAAAATTTTATATTGATCAAGATATTCCCGGAAAAGTTACAAGAAAAAAACTGAAAATCAGCCTGCCCGATTATCGAGTTTTTAGTCCACAATTTTACTGTAAATAACTTAAAAGTTGCGTTAACCAGAAGATATTCAATGCGTAAGTGTGATACAATAGTTTCGAAAGCTAAAAATATATTATTTCCAGTGTAATTAATAAAAATAAATTTTAGCTGTCAAACTTTAAACCTCTCTCCTGAAAAGTTGCATTTTAGACTTACAATAGTCTTCTTCGGAACCGACGAATTGTCAGAATTATGTTTTCTTATGCAAGCGCGGAGGGTTTGCACCAAAGGGCTTACATAAAATAAAGTCATTGATAAAAATCAATTGGAGTTCGTAAAATCGCGAAATGAATATTATTTTGCCTGTTCTTTTCTAATGAAATATGCAATGTTGGCCATAAGTTTCTTGACAAATCTATGTTCGAGAAACCGGATAAATTATAGAAAAAATAACATTTTGTAGCCGGGCTTTTTGCCCTGAAAGATTCCCCATGGAGACCAAGGCTTATCGCGGCCAATTGCCCGGCAGCGACCCAGCTCTGTGCCCCATCCGAACTCTTCCAGGCCATGTTACCGACTGACTGACAGTGTCGCCTGTCAGACAATCCCCCACACGGCGGACAACAGAACTATACCACCGGTAAAAGGCCTTGCTTGGAGCGAGAGGCGGGAAACATGAATTTCCCGCGAACAGGGAAGGGAATCCACCAGCCGGGCTCTATTTCGCTCAGGTGGAAAATCTCGACTACAATTTTAAAATTTTTCTTTTTGGAAATGAGTTGCTTGTTTTCCATAGATGTTATTTAAAAAATCTCATTTAATTTTAGTGCACTTCAAAAATAATTGTCTCCCCAAAGTTGATCATTTTTCATCGGCCATAAGTTTCTTGACACATTTATAAAGCTTACTGAAAATGGTCAAATACGTACAACCAACTTCTATAACCCAGTTGTATTATGAATTTAAGTCAATTAAGAGACAAATTGGGGGTTTGTATATTTCTAAAGCTTGCAATAGTCAATTTATACATATCAAAGAGATGATAAATAAATAATAATTTATTTTCTTACTTTATAATTTAGGTTAAAATGGCAAGTTAGACGAAGTTAGAAGATGAATAATCGTCCAGAGATACTGTCGGAAGGAATATGCGTTGTCAATTGTTTAATTTTATGAAAAATAATGTCAGGATATACAGAAAATCGTCAAAATTTATGGTAATGGGGAAAAAGTACATATAGAAAACGTTACTGTCAGACCCAGGATTTCGACTCAGAGGGTTGATAACCACATTATAAACATCTATGATAGTGATCTCATAATATCAGCTTCAAAAATTCAGAATCAGTTGGTTTCTGAAGGAGCATAGGCCCCAAATATAACAAAAATCAATCGCAAATTGAGAATAGTGGTAAGGATGGTTGGGTGACTCCTTGGATTTTGGTAAGCCAGTTTAATAAATAATTATTTTAATTATAAAACTTCACTATTGTTGCATTTTTAAATGGATTATACTTTCAAGCTATTCAAAAAATTGAGTAGAAGTAGCACGAATAAATTTTTGATGAAAAACAATTTTTCACTAACTCACTCAATTTGACTTATTCAATTTCAATTAATTTTTAGAGTTAGTGGTTTTAAAAAGGAATTACTGGAGGGTCTTATGAATGTACAATAATGAAGAGTATTTCAGAAACAGAATAAAAATGTAAAAAAAAAAACATTAAAATTCTACTAAAAAGGGACAGATAATCCTAACCGGCTTATGTAGGTGAGATTCTTAACGTGAGCTAACTCGGAGTGCATGCAAATTCGATTTGGAGCTGAAGTTGGGAGACGCCATTCAGTTATCTTGAATCAAATTCGTGAAATTATACAAATTTTGTATTTAAACCAAAATATCGAGGATTTGGATGAACTGACAGAAAAGTGTTATATGGGTGAAATGTAGACCAGAATGTTCTCTATAATTTTGCCGTAGAACTTGAACTCATCGATTACTCAGAAGCCAAGATAAGCGAGGTTTTTTGTTTCTTAACTCGTTTTTTCATCCAGAGTGCCCCAAGTGTTCATTTGTTGAACTTCAACTATATCAAAGAATTGTTGTATTTTGTGGGACTTTCCATTTAAAACCCTATTTTAAGTGTCTTGGTGGAGTAGAGGTAGTCAAATTGGCATCTGAGTGATTTCAAAGCGTTATTATTGGATAAATCAATTTTTTCACACTTAAACGGCAAAATCGGAGTGATAGCGTAGTCTGAGCGGAAAATGATGTATGGACGAAATGTAGAGACAAATGTGCTCTACAATTATGTTGAAGTAATCATCAAAATCGGTTAAGCGACAGTCGAGATAATTGAGGTTATGTGATATTGAAATTTGTTTTTTGACTGTGGCGCCCCTGGTGTTGGTCCCACGAAGTTCAAATATTCTAGAAAGTTGTAGCATTTGGTGAGATCTTTCTTTTAAGCCCTCATTCATCAAAATCGGTCACATAGAACCGGAGATATGATTTTTTGAATTTCGTGAACTTTGACCCCTCATATCTCCGGTTCTATTGAAATCACAGCGCGCATACGCACCATTTTGGAAACGTCCTAGACTGGACTACAACATACTAAAATTTCATTAACTTGCACAATGCCGTTTTTGAGAAAAGTGACTTTGAATTTCGATGAATTTTGACGCTATCACAGCGCCACCTGTGGTGACTTTTTGAACTTCCATCTGAAAGTGCTCATCGAGACGAAACCAAAAAGGTAAAATTTAGGTCGCTATGTTAATTAGAACCGGAGATAGAGGCCGGTCAATGTTCGAACTTTGACCCCTTATAGCTCGGGTCAGGGGTTATGGATCGACTTAAGGTTTTTTTTGTTTGATAGGTATAATCAACGGCTACAACATACTAAAATTTCAGCCCGATTGCATAAGGAATTTTTGAGTTATTTAACTTTTAAGATTTAAAAATTTTCTTTTTAAAAAAAGCGCCCCTAGCGGTGGTTTTATGAACTTGCGATGTTAGAAGGGGAAGTGGCATTTCACGAGAGCTTTCCAAAAAGCCCTCATTTTTTAAATTCTGACAATTAGAACCGGAGTTATGGCCATTTTAAGAAAATTTTTTTGGACCCTTATAGCTCGGGTCAGGGGGGTCGGGGGACCTTAAGTTTGGTACTGATGGAAAGCTCTAAGGCCCAGCTATAACATACTAAAATTTGAGCCCGCTCGATGCCATAGGGGCGGAGCTATTGAGAAAACAAAAAAAGGGTGGTCTTCAAAATGGCGGAAGGAGGGGTGGGGGGTGAGGGGTCAATGCACCAAGTTGCAATTTTCATACGATATTTAACCTTTGCCGAAAACCGCAAGTCGATATCTTTTTTAGTTTAGGAGCTATTAAGCTCCAAAGAGCGGCCGGACGGCCGGCCGGCCGGCCGGCCGGGAACGTAACTTAGCCCCCCATATATTCGTGATCAGGAAGTGGCGAAACACATTTTGGCCAAGTTTGAGCGCGATCGGACGACATGAAATTTTGTTAGGATTATAGTAGGTGAGATTGTTAAGAATCTCACCTAATATTTCTTGACCCCAAGATTGGCCTTAGACATTTCGAATTTCATTAATTAATTATTGTACATTACTTTGTATTAAAATTCTAACTTCCTTTTGAAAATTAAAAAAAATGCAAATCCTTTCTGATTTACATCCTTCAGTATCTTATATCAATATAAACTTATTTGATTGATAGATATTATTTCTTGAATAGTTCCTCTTTGCGAATATGTACAACAATTTTAATTGAATTTCAGAAAAATCTTTAAAATCCAAACACTGAAGATTACATTGTGAAGAATATAGATCATACATATGTGTTTTTTATTGATCTGATTGTCAACTGTCAACTATTCGTATTTTAGTCAAAAACTTCACAGGTTTATAATTTTCAATTTTATAGTAAGTTTTTCTATTTTTTTTTAAATAGTTTTGTTCTATTCGATTTGCCGCTTATAGTAATTTTATTTTTCCGATCTAGAAGAGCAGTTCAAATAAATAATGAGCTTTAACTTTTTTTATCTAAACGGTATAACATATTGTTATCGTTAATTTGATTTTAAAAGGCTTCAGAGTATTTAACTTCCAATGAAGAGAATTTTATTGTAAAGCTTCTTACTAAGTAATTTAAAAAAAATTCTTAGGAATCAGTAATCGACTTATAAAGGATTATTCTCTTATATCAAAATATTTGGATATTTTTATTCAGAAATTCAGGTTTCCCAATTAAATGCAACCCCGATCCCCAATTTAGAAGGAATTTCGAGAATTTCCGACCAAATTTCAAACAAACGACAATACTTTGTCAATTGTACACCCCCCGTGAATTCACCATGAGTTTCGCTTCGTCTGTTATTCAAAGAGCGTATTTTGTATATTCCATAAAAAAATGGTCAACCGCATAAAATTTGCGAACAGTGAAATTCTCAATATACCGCCAAAAATTGCAGCCGAATACAATGGTGGGATTATGTTTTGCGGGTCCGGGATGGCTCAGCAAGAAATGCACGGGTCGAAAAAACGAGCATAAAACAGGTGAAACATGTCGCTTCACCATCCTGGATTGTTGGTGTAGAATTGAAAAAACATTTTCAAATTATGTTGCATCCGCGGGTTACATGAAAATGATACACGAAGCCTCATTGTTTTCAGATGGAAATAAGAGAAGTGAGCACATCATGCCGTGGCATGTAAAATGTTCGACACCATGTCATCACTACTAATAATATTATCAGGAAAGTACTAAATGTGAAATTGATTTCTTCCGCCAGAAGAAGAATTTTTAGAGACTTTTTCTTTTGGTTTTTTTTTCTCTCTGTCCGAGTTTTTAAGTTCTTGGCAGGCACGTCTTCTCATTCTTTCTGAGGTGAAATTCCTTGCGGCTTTTTCACGCTTGGCTAAATGAGACGAAATACCTCAAGTCAGCAAATTCAAAGAGTTTCACGTGAGATTTGGTCTCGCTCGGAGCAAAACTATGATGTTTCAATTAGATTTTCTTTTCTCGTTTTCTTTTTTTTTTGGTGAGCCCCCTGGTCGTCACCTCCTTTTGTCACTCCCTTCACCTGAACGCGTTCAGGTTCTTATTTCGATGGTGGTGTTGACATGTATGTAAATTTTATGTAGACATCAGCCCAACCACATAATCTACCGCAAAGGCATCCCAGGCAAAACAGAAGACACAATTAATGCGACTATACACAACTATGGAGCGAAAGAACCAAAGAGTAAGATCAGTCTCTTCTCATTTATTTTGCACCAATGGCAATATAGCGCTGAAGCAATGTGAATTAAACCTGAATCCACCACCCATGTAGTTTCTGCCTTGATGTGTGTGTGGACTTTTTCTTATTCAACCCAGGAAAAATAAAAACAAAACAAAAAAATAATAAAAATGTGGAGAAGAAGAAGTATAAGAAACTGAACATTCTCTCGGCAAAGAAGTTTTATAAATCGAAAACGATATAAGAGTTGTATTGCATAGCATCAAACAAATTGCAATTGCGGGCACTCACCGAATTGGCATAGGTTGTTAGATGTGGCACTCTTGAACACAATATGTAGAATATTATATATAGTGTCCTAATCCACCACACTAGGTGCTAATCCTGAGAATTTGTCAATTCTCGATAAATGAACCATAAATATACTTTTTTTTTATTTTCAGAAGATAACCAACACTTGTGGATTCACCATCAAAACACCATTGTAATAAAGCAATTTCTGACGCTGTGTTTTTGGGTCCACTCCTCAAGGAAAAAATCACTTAATTAACCCTCGAAAAACAGTAAAGAAACACACAAAGCCTGAAGAGAGGCGCTTGGTACAAAAAAAAAGAAGAGCCTTTTGAGATATTCCACTGTTATTTGATAATGGAATTAGTAATGTTTTCTTCGAGTCTTCTTCACATTCAACCTCCCAACGGCCGTCAGAGAGAATGCAAGCGAACACGAACAATGTTCAAAACTTCTTGGGAGAGAAAATGACTGAGCGGTGAACCAGAGCTTACGAGTAGTTAAGGTGAACTGAAGATTGCTGTTGAGCTGGAGGTCTTCAGGAGTGCTCAGTGGTGGCAACCATATAAATGTATGGAGGGAAAAGACCAGAGAGCGTGATTATACTCATGGCGAAGTTTCCAGCCGGTTCTCGGGACCGATGTAAATGGTACCAACGATCGTTCCTGCATCGTATCTGCCTCAATTGCGTGGTGGTAAAAAGAACACCACAGATATAGTTGTCGGTGATTGAAGCATACGCAAGCGTAGGGAATCCATACAATTATAATGGTCGCGGCTGGTGAATAGATTGTGGAGTGACATGAATATATTTCCTGCCAAGAGAAGCCAAAGCGGGAAGCCAATACAATCAACTTTCTATATAGTTGGAATTGCATTGCGGGTTATCCGTGGCAGGGCAGTCGGAGGGACATACGGGGTCCAAACCAGAGATATTATATCTTTTCAACTAGAGATTTCTATATCTTTAATCTCTCTTTATCATTTCATATAAAGCCCATTAGATTCGGTTCTAACACTCAAACCCCTTATTATCTCACAAAGGGTGGTCAGTTAAAACCCTTCTTGACACTATACCACCATCAAAACGTGTTCTATCACTTTCAATCTCTTATTCTGATAGACAAATTTATGACACCTATAAATATTGTAATTTATCTGACTTGAAGAAAAAAAGACAAGAATTTTATTAGATAAATTAAAATAGAAATTGTGTAATAAAACAAGCCTGAAATACGTATCCTGGACGTATCATATTGCAGTGCTAGTACCTAGTTGAGTTGAGAGTGCAAATGTATAAATGAATTCTCAGCTACTTGTCTTTACTTATAATGATATAAAACGAGGCATTTTATTTTAAAATGCTTTCAAATGCGGATTTTAATTCGTTTTTTCTAATGAAAAGGTATATACACCTGAAAGAACACTACGAAAGGAGCAAAATAAGTTTCAGATTTTTTATTTGAGTATTCCTTCCGCATTATACTTAATTACCGGATATAGAAATAGGAACTTAAAAACAGATCATGTAGATTTAGTATCAGTTAAGATACAGTAATTTACATAAATTTATGTAAAAATCGTCTGTTAATCACAACAAAGCCGAAGGGTTCAATGGTGTAATGGAATACAGTAGAATCTATCAAATTGGGGTATTTGGGACCAAAATGTCATCCGAATTAGAGAGAAATTCTGGAGTCAAATTGTTTGAAATGCAACGATTTTTTATTCATCTGCATACACATTGAGTTTACATACTCATATTTATGGTAAATTTCATGAAAACCCCTGAATAATGCAAAAACACATCAGAACTAAAACAAACCATACCATATTTGACCAAATTCGCTTCATTCGATAATCATAATCAAATTTGAAAAATGTCAACAAACTTTTTTTGAAATTTAACGGCTGCCCGAATTAAAAAGTAGCCCTATCTTAAAAGAGCCGAATTAGCGAGAGTCTACTGTAATTTCAAATTAGGAGTTTTGAGATTTCCTCACTGCCTGCACTGCTTCAAATGGGCAAAGAGAAAAGGAAAACCACGAAAACCTATGCTCTGGACACTACAACTTAAGCCGAGAGACGTCTTAACGTAATTATAATCGAAATAATGATCAGATTACATTTCCACCAGTTTCTGACTAATCCATCTTTCGGCTAAAGCTTATAAACGGCTTTGTTAGAAGGAAACTGATGGGATAATTACGTTTAGCCGTTTCTCGGCTTAAATCGCAAGTGTGTCTAGGGCATAACATTTAAGTGTATTTCTTTGTGTTTTTACTTTAAATTTACGTTAGAAACGTATAGAGTAAAACCAGGAATTCCGAACAACACAAAATTTCAGATATTGATGTCTTGTAATGAAGACCTAGAGTACTAGGTGATATTGTATCAATTTTTAAGAGAACTGTCCACATTCTAAATTGGTTTGTTCTATATCTTAATTTTTTGTATAGTAAAAATTTTATTATCACACAAATTTGTAACTTAAAAAAACAAATTTTTGTGATTTATAAAAAATCTAAACAAACTATTCAATCTGAGAAATAAAAGTGGTGATAAAGCATTCCACCTTACGAAATGTTCGAACTCGTGACTTTGATGCTAGCAAACAAAATTGTCTTGATGCTTTGAAAACGAGTTGTTTAGTTGTTCAAATCGGGTCCCTGCCAAAGTCCCGAAAACCAAAATCCGGAACGCCAAAATTTCGAAAATCAAAATGTCGAATTCTTAAAAGTATCATAGCTCCACGATTGTATCCGTGCTTGCTGGAAGCAAAGGGAATTTTTCTGTGTCTTGAGAAATTATTCCACATATTATCCTCCATGTAATTTCATTCTTTTCAGGATTTAGAACATTTGGGATTTTGGCTGCCTCTGTTCAAATCATATTTATAAAGAATTGGGCTCACGTACATTTGTGTTTTCCATTTTCTCATTTTTGATATTTACAGATTAATAACCGATCTTAACACCAAATACCATGAGTTACACCATGAGTAATAGAATTGAATTATGGATTAAAATTAATTATATCGGTTCATTATGGACTGAAATTGAAATTGATACAGATTTATCCAGGATTCCAAAACTTTTCGAACAAAATAATACTTGACTTAGTTCTTAGAGAAATACGCTTTCGATATCTAATCATCATACGACCTTGTGAAACTGTTAGAAAGTATAATTCAAGGTCTTTGCGTCATGTTTGGATAGAATTTCGAAAATGCTTTTCTGATCTTTTTTTCCTAAAAACATGATTCTGGCTTTTTAAAATATTTTTGTCCATGTCACTGTTATCGAAAGGTTCAGTTTAAAAAGAATCAATAATTTTACCAGTTTAAATAAAAAAAAATAACTTCTATTCAGAGTTTTACAATTTTCGCCTCAAATTGGACCACTTGTATCAAAGAGCGAGTGCTCTACCACTTGATCCATGAAATGAAGAATTCTTAACATCTGCATTTATTAAAAATTTAAAAGTTCTATATAGTGTTTAAAAAATGAAGTATGGTAATTTACAATGACTTATTATTATATTTTGCAATATGATTTTTTATTCACGCCCAAATTAAAGTAATTAGGGAAAGAACAATGCCTTTTAGGCAATAATATAATATTATAGTGGGCCAAATTCATTTGAAATACCTATATTAAAAAAAAATGAATTGTTCGAAGCTTGAGTCGTCCGAAGTCCGAAGCTTTCCTATACTAGAAACTATAAAATATATTATACATCACTTAAATAGTAATATCATAGGAAGTCTTCTCATAGATTTTCTAGATAAACACATGAATTGTATAAAAAAAACTACCTAGTTTTTTCTCAGTGTACAAAACCCAAACATATTATCTCTATAAACACAACAGTGTTAAAAGTGTTTTGAGAATTTGCAATTAGTATTTTTTCACATTATCAATTTACCGTCTGATATCTTTTCCACAGTTTCTATCTTTGTTAACATTCAGCAATTCTGATTAATTTGAAATTAAAATTCATTGAATATTTTCATTAAGCCTAATTAGCATTTAAGCCAGAATGTTCCAACCAATACTAAACATCGCTGCTTCAGCGTAACCGACGGCACATGAAATTTTTCTGATAAGAGATTTTTCATGTTTAAAGGGATCAAATATGCTGCGAGGCAGAATCTGAAGAGTTGTTAGAACAATGACTGTAGTGGTAGAATCCACTCAAGTTCTGGGTGAGAACAAAAGATGCAATTGAGTGCCAGAAAATACCAGTAGTAGCACATTAGTCGCTCGAAAGGCGCACAGAAGAAAGAGATTAATTGCCCCTTCGTGTGAATGCAGACACTTGAGAGTGCACGTGAATAATTTTGTCATACAAACACATGGACAGATACAATCAGTCTCTTAATTTAGCCTTTTAATTTAATAAAATCAACTAAAGATAAGATAGCAATTTGCGAGATAACATTTTAACACATTACACTTTCTTTATTTCAAAATGTTTGTGTGAAACAATTCATTCAGGTAAAAGGAAATGAGACGCATTAGATGGATAAAAAACGACATGGCTATAGTTTCTCTTGGTTGAGACTTTTTGGGACATTGGCCACCCCAAGTGTTAGATGAATAGCTACGTGGTATTAAATATCGAACCAGGTATCAAACTTCGAGGCAGGTATAAAAGTGGTGGCCGACCAATTATATTATGTGTTGTTGTCTCTGCGGGTTAGAGAGAAGGAGATGGTTAAAAATAGAAATGGGTTGTTCACAGAATGAAATTTATTCAAAGCACGAGAGACAACATAATCATGTGGCGTTTCTCTTGCCCTCAAGAGGGCAACCACAGTGTAAGAAACTATTTCATAATATCCAACATCTATTTCCTCAAATTGTTCATATGCTGAGATATTGCTCATACATGGAATACCAGCAATACCATGTCACCTTATCGTTGGATTATGAGAATAATTTGCAGGATTGAATGAGTATAGGAGGAGAGGAAGCTGAAGTTACTTTGCGTTTTATCCAAATTTATCGATAGACTATGACGAAATATTGTGATATGCTTAAATGCATTTTATCGCTGCTCGAAAATATCACAGCTCTCGTTATTTAGACAAAAATTAACTAAAAGTGATTCGTCTAAAAGGATTTAAAATGATAATACTACATCTTTCACTACAAATCTTAATTACTACAAAGTAGTGATTTTTACAAAAACAACCAACAATAGTTCTCCCAAATTTTAATGCCCTGAAGAATGTCCCTACCATAGAACCGAAACGCTTGCAAAATAAAATAAAGGGAAGAACAACTAAGAAAGACCGAAATTCCATTTCCTGACAACACCTACATCCACAATACTGTCAAAACGAATTATCATAAAAATTAACATTACTGGATTTTTTTTTTAAATTTTGTTTTCTGTTGTTAAATAGTACCAAGATACAAAGCTTTTAAGATATATAACCTGACTAGAGGTAATGGATCCTAGATGCTTCGATGTACGCCCACAATTATTAAATTTTCGTAAAAGGATGTCTCACAAGGATCCTTTTCATGTGGCACCTTTTTTGTACAATGCGCTATCAAGTGTTTTAAATTCCTAAATAATAAGCAATGTTAACGGGTTCTCAATATCTAATGGATTATTTGCCCCTTTATTCAATCCCAAGTCAAGATTTTCTCAAAAATATTATCTTCTTCTAGGCAAACATTTTTACTTAAATACGACAATGATCTTAAAAATTTCCTCTTATTTTTTGTCAAACTTGAAAGTTTATCAGCCGTACACAATGTACTTTTAATCAACAACATTAAGAAAAAAATTCATTCGAAAGGTATTGGAATCTTGGACAAGTTTGAACAGAGTTCAAATGATTACGAAGAGGTATATTGAGAAAATAAGCATGGTAAAATAACTATTCTAAAAGCTCTGACTACATAAAACACAATATTCTGTAAAATTGTTCGTAAATGTTTGTAAATTCTTTTTGGGACATACGAAATGCTCGTAAATCGTATAATCCACAAAAAAGTTCTTAAAAGTTTGTACTCTTTCCACAAACATTTAACAAATTTTTACGAAAATTGATTCTTTTACAAAGTTTGTAAACAATGTTTGTGAAAAAGCACAAACTTCTACGAACTTTTTTATACAACTTACTAGCATTTCGTAAGTCCCCAATAGAAATTCATAAACATTTACAAACAATTTTACGAAATATTATTTTCTGTGTACTTACTGAGAAATTTTTTATTTACATTACTTACGGTTTCAAGCATCACGCAAAGCTAAGCTACCGATAGTTTCTTAGTTTAGATATTTATCTATTTAAAAAAATCTAATATAAATCTACATTATGAAGAAAATCAATCTTCAGATGCAATGTCAATCTTATCATTATTTATTTGATGCAATTGAAAAGTAATTATTACATATTTAATCACGGTTTTATTGATGCAATTAAAGTTTTAAAAAATATATTACTTTGATAGAATAGCATTTTTAATAACTAATTTAAATAGTTCAAGGAGATCAACATAAGAATCAAACGTTCCATGTAGTATAAACACTCCACCATCGGTTCTTGTCCAATTTGCCGCGTAAAGTTGATGCGAGAGGGAATTTCGCGATAGAGTTGGTGAGTGACGATTGCGAAGTGTGGACTTTCTTGAGGGAGTGAAGACTTGCGCAATAGTGCTTTTTTCTGTTGTAATTCACTTTGTCAGTCTTGACATTGATTTCACCTTTAAGTTTGCCGGTATAAGTGTATCTCTTGGCAGTGAGTCGCCGGTACTCAAACATTTTAAACGCTCCAGGAGCTGCATTTAGTGAAATTTCTCATCCATTCTTCCCAAAGTGGTTCTACATTTCTTATATTGAACACTGCGTGAATAGAGCAAAAGGTATTTCCACTATTTGATTTTAGTTTTCAACTAATTAGACCATATGGTACACCCCATTGTGGCATGTGAATCTGGTGAAATAGTTTCAGTGATATTTGGCCCTATTGGCATCTCATTGATGCTGACACTTTGGTATTTTCTTTGTTCATTCTCACACAATATCCCCCCAGTGCAAACAGAAGCAAATGCCCTGACTCTTTGCTTTAGAATTCTCCTCCATCTGTTCCCATTCTTAACATTTCTGATGTACTTGACTTTCATAGAAAGTGAAGCCGCTGAAGGTCACTCAATTCTCTCTCACATGTGTATGCTATATGTTAACTCAGTCATAATTCTAATTTTACATTCCACAGTGAAATTATAGTGACGAAATTATTCAGATCTACCGATATGCAAATTTAAATGAACATGGGCGATATAATAGACATCATTTACACAATTACATCACTATTTACATAAAAAAAACGAATACAATGAGGCACTTTTCAGACTCTAACGAGCCTTATATCTTGAAATGGAATTGTGGCATGTGAACTTGAAATTTATGAATTAGATACTTTGTATTTGCTGAATCTCAGCATGTTTTTTAGACACACTATTTAATTAAATTGAACCTATTGCTAAACTCAAATTCAACGGCACTCCAAAATTGATTTGAAAGGAGAGAATTGGAAAGTGTTTGCTTGTTCGAAGCATTCTTGTTTTTCTGTTGGTACTGTGAGTTATAGTAAGTCAAAACAATTGAAAATATTTTACCAGTCTTGTGGTGCCTTTCAGAGATTCCAAAATAAATATCTCACTTAAAGTTGCCGCAATTTATCAATAGGCTCGCAGAAGGAATGGAGATCAGGCTTGAAAATTTCATATAGTTTGAAAATTATGATTTTTTTGCAAAATTCAAAAATCAATTTAATTTGATAGGCTATACTTAGACTTTTTAGTTTACTATAAATAAGTTTTGAGATTTAAAGAAAATATGCAAGAATTTCATAAGAGACATCATTGTAGTAACTTTTAATTGGTTCTCGAATTTATTGTAATGAAAGAGCCATAACGGTCCTTATGCGTCTGTACGGTTTAAACTTAAAGGAAACATAATACACTTATCTATACATAATTAAGGCATTTCTTTTAATTTTTTATTAAGGTCAAGTATCAATTTTAATTTAATTGTTTTTAACCCTTTAAGGAACACCGGTGTCCCTAAAATAAAAACCATTTTTTCTAAATATTTAGAGGACATAATAACTTCCTATAGTCAAAAAATGTATTCGTTATTGGGACACCGGTGTCCCATTCGTCCTTAATCCTTTAAGGACTATTGGGTCACTGGCGACCCAAAAATAAAATTTTTCCTAAGGCCATCTAAAGTCTTGATTTTCTATAAAAAGTCAGAAAAAACTATTTTTTCTAACCCTCAATTTTTGACCCTCTCCATCCTGAAAGGGTTAAAGGTCTTCACTTCTTTTTGATCAACATGTACCTACTCAAATCAATTATAAAGTCTTCATGAAAATGATCTTTTCGGTGACTTTTTATATATTTTTATAAAATTGAATTTAACCATATATCGAAAAAACATGTTCATAAAGTCGCCAAAGACCAAAAATTTGGTTTCCAAGTCGATAACATATAACTGGGAAACGGGTACACAATGCTACGTATTTTTCTCGAAAATTCGAAATTCCAAAATGTTGTAAAAAATTGTACAAACTCCAAAACCAAAAATACCAATGGATCGATCACCTAAAACCAAAAGTTCTCATGTGGTCCATGTATGTCCATTTGGAGAAATTATGTCTAAATTTAAAATTTTAAAATAAATCACTCGGGAATCGCCAGTGAATCAGAAGCGATTTATTTCGAAATGCTAAATTTTGACGTAAATTTCTCACGCGTAGAGGTCATTATATGAGAGAGGTGATTTAGGTGAAGATATGTTTTTGTTTCTTTGAGTTCGATCGTAGCATATGTAGCTGAACTACTGCGGCTTATACTATTCCCATGAGTTATTTTCGCAATGTGATTTTACTGAAAAACAATACGATTTTAATTTTTTTAGTATTAAAGGTACAAGGTTCTATCCTTCCGAAAAGTCATTTGTACACAGGACCGTGGAAAACAGAACACCCGTGTCACAAATCCAATACCTTATCCCTTAAACTCTTATTTGAGACCCTTATAATGATATAATTTAAGATTTAGTCCCTAAATTCATTGAATGAAAATTATGAAAATTTCTGTTAAATCTGCAATTGATGCAAAACCTTCAATAATATTACCTTCTAAATAAATAAACTTTATCATTGTTGCAATCCTTTCACTTTCCTTTCTATGTTTTTTCAATGCTCTGCTCCAAATTGGAAGAGGATGAATTTTGGGTAAATGAATAATACCGCTACTGTTGTATATAGCATTAGTTGTTTTGTTAAAAAAAAAAAGTAGAGTTAGTGTATTGATGGTGAGAAAAATAGTGCGGTTGGATTGTAAATGAATTTCAACACCTTTTTTTGTGCTTTTTCTCTAGCACTGTCATCATGTCTGTGAAAGACCAATTAATGACCGAAGTCGCGGAGCCACTAAATAGTTCCGGCAACAAGGTGACTATAGTGGGAATCGGTCAGGTGGGAATGGCCTGCGCCTTCAGTATACTTACGCAAAGTGTCTCCAGTGAGGTTGTCCTCGTGGATGTAATGGAAGATAAATTGCGTGGAGAAATGTTGGATTTGCAACATGGTACGGCATTCATGAAAAATGCCCGCATAGACGCGAGTACAGGTAATGAGAATTTTGTGGGAAAAGCCATGTGTAATGCTGTTTGTGTTTTGGGCAAAAAGGGAAGAGAGAATTTGCAGGGGACAGAGAAAGCCAGAGTCAATGCATATGCCAATTATTTACTGTGTGTCTTTCTCTTCGATAACTGAATTCAAATAGATTATTCCATTACGGCGGGATCACGATTGTGCGTCGTGACGGCGGGTGTACGTCAGCGAATAGGTGAAAGTCGACTGGATTTGGTACAGAGGAACACAGACATCTTCAAAGGTATCATACCAAAATTGGTTGAATACAGTCCCAACACCGTCCTCCTGATTGTATCCAATCCCGTGGATATCTTGACGTACGTGGCATGGAAACTGAGTGGTCTCCCGAAGAACCGTGTCATCGGCTCTGGCACCAATTTGGACTCCTCACGATTCCGCTTTCTGATGTCCCAGAGACTGGGTGTAGCCCCGACATCGTGTCACGGCTGGATTATAGGTGAGCACGGTGACTCTTCAGTGCCCGTGTGGTCAGGAGTCAACATTGCTGGTGTTCGTCTTCGCGAAATTAATCCCAGCGTCGGATTACCCAATGATAACGAGAATTGGATTGAGCTACACAAGAAAGTCGTTGAGAGCGCCTACGAGGTGATTCAATTGAAGGGGTACACTTCATGGGCAATTGGACTGTCTGTCGCATCACTGGCATCGGCATTTCTTCGCAACACCCACAACGTTCATGCCGTTTCGACTTTGGTCACGGTAAGGAATTCTATTGAATTTCAAAGGGCACTCATTGCATACACGCGTGTCATAGCAAAATTACCTCGTCATGTTTAACAAGACTTTTTGACCAATTAATTCCTGACATTTTAATTTACTTTGGGGTTTCATTTCAAGAACAATTTTGATATGATATCGAACGTAAAATAGCTATTCATTACTACTGTAGAGCACTTTATAAAACAAACTACATAAAGAAAAGATTTTAATTCTTTGCTCGAGCAGCTCCGCATGCCTCTAAGATTAATTTACTTGAGCATGTCATACTTTTTACAAGCTTAGTGAATATAATACCATTAGGAAACTTATAAAATAATGTAATATAAATGAAGGAATATAAATGTGCTAGACACACGTACGACTTAAGCCGAGAAACGGCTTAACGTAATTATAATCAAAATAATGATTAAACTAATAAACTACATTCCTATCAGTTTTCCACCAAGTCATCTCTCGACTTAAGCCGTAAGTCTGATTAGGGCATATGTATATAAATTTCTTTTGGATGATAGGTGAATAGACACCTCATTCTTCCAGATATTGAAGAAACCCAATTAATGAGCTTGGATTAACTTTTATCGTTGAGCAAACTGATTTTATCTAAGAAAGCACTTACAAGCTTATCTATAAGCCTCTCACTGTTTGGTTTAAAGCTACGCAGTTTAAATGAAGAAACCCAACACAAGAAAAAATAATCAAAATCGGTTAATAAAGATGTTAAAAGGAAGAGTCTGTCCAAGTTACAACAGTTTGTAACTTTGGTCAAGACAGGGCAAGATGAGAATGTGACATATCGTTTGAAAGGTCTCAAAACCAGCTATGGCATGTTAATTCTTCATAGAAATAGAGCAGAGGTGTGCAAGAATCGTTGAAACCGAATAAACGTCAATATAAGTTTGTTCAGGTAGCGTTTTGACCATTGACGTACAAGTTTCTTTTGACGTTTTTTTTTCACTTTTCAAACGGTTCTTGCACACCTCTGAAATAGAGAATGAGAATTTAAAAATATTGGACATACCATAGATGCGGGCAATTATGTCCTCCATGAATGACTCTTCCCCCTAATGTGACTTTACCGATCCAATCTACCATGTTTAATCGGAGAGGACCATTCTTAAACATTAGTATTAAAGGAGCATGGCAAGGAACTTCCACGTGTATTTAGAACTTTTCAGAATTAAATCGGTGCTCCTGGACAGTCCCCGGGGACTGACTAATCCTTCCACCACGAGGCTACTCGACACGATTAATAATAATAAGTATTAAAGAAGAGTTTATGAACAGTATGGGGCAAAGTCACTCACGGAAGACAAATTCATCCGCATCTACGGTAGCATTTTCGAAAATTGATCCTTTCAGTTTAAGCAAAAACTTTAGCAATGGTTGCAAGAAGGTATGTGTTCTGAAGAGTTGTATTATTTCATAAATTTTTTCACTTACAATTTTGATTACCTAATACTAAAAAAATTAATCGTATTGATAACCAGAGTAAGAATTTTTGTATAAATTTATTCAGTGCTCTATTTTATTTGTTCTTGAGCTATCTAGGAATTCTATGGATATTTTCTTTGATCGTTTAATTCTTTTAATAATTCAGATAAGTAATTATTAAAAAATCGAGGAGTTATATCGTATACTGTAATTTAAACATAACTGAAAGTTTCGCGATATTATGATTTTTGTAGATACAGATAGTAAGTTTATCCAATTTTTACATCATAATAAGGTTTCTTCATGATTTTTTTCCACAATTTATTGTTTTATTAGCCATCTGTTCATTTAAATAAAAAATCAATTGTTCCAACTCATTTCCCTAAATTTATTTAAATCGTAATATGCTCCTTCCAATTCAACATCAAAATATATTTATAGTGCCATATATTTTTATAGGAGGATTTGGTTTCTCCAGAACATTAAATGCATTTTAAGCAAAATCTGTTTATAAAAAAAATATAACTATATTTTCCTGCGATGACTGTCCCCTCGAATGAGGTCTTTGCAAATTAAATCTCTCTCACTCCGAATGACTAAATGAAATCTCTCAATTTCTTTTCCAGGGAGAACATGGAATAGATAAGGAGGTCTTTCTGTCTCTGCCGTGTGTTCTCGGTGCGACTGGAGTCAGTCACATTGTTCGTCAAATTCTAACAGAAGACGAGACAAAGCAACTTCAAAAGTCCGCCGAACTAATGAACGAAATCCAATGCGGTCTTAAATACTGATAAATGCTGGAATTTTCACATTTTCTCCAATCTAAGTACATTGAACATAACTGAACTGAAATGTATCATTGACTTCTATCTTGTATCATTTGCATTTTTCCAATCCTATAGTGGCATTTTCTGCAATAATGTTGCGTATAATATCGAATATGAAATTTCAAAATACAATCTACCTCTGGTTAGCCATTTGAGAGCAATATAATAGTTTATGTGACGTTGGAGATAAATATGTATTAAGTGGTTCTAAAATGGAATGTTTGATCACTATTGTGAATGTATTAAATTTGCACACTTCATATATAATATATATTTATTAAATGTTATGTAAAATTTACCGTTAGTTGTGTCTCTCTTGTCCAAACGGATAAAAATACAAAAATAAATATTTCTATACATTGAGGCGTTTACCATTTTACTCAACGTTTCACCTTCCCAATGTTAGCGAAATTGCAAACGTTGACGATGAGGTGGGCATAGAAGAGGAATACGTTTTAATTGGTAACAACGAATTAGTAACAATGGTTTGTGATTCTAATTTCTGCGTGATCTTGTGATCGTGCACCTGATAAGTGCCATATGCATCACGTTTACTTCAGGTTCAAATTCATGTATAAATATGTGAATTATTGCTGAATTTTTAATTAAGGTAAGAAACGTTAAGCAGTAATGTTCCGTTTTAGAATCGCCTTTGTGGCAGTTGCCACTTACTTAACTCTCGCCAGTGGAGTTGTCTTTGAATGTCCCGATTCAGTTCAGAAGTTCAACAATGAGGAACTGCTGCGTTGTCTGCAGGACGGATGGGAAAGAGTCTGTAAGTTGTCCTTTAAAACCTTCATTTCATTTCAAATTGTCTGAAGGTGAATTTAAACCAGCCATATTTTTTTAATCTTTTAAGGCGAGGCCAACGTGGACACCACTGTTCTGAATTACTATCCAGGAGCTGCTGTACGTGATGTCAAACTCTATCTGTTTGGAAAGGACGCCGTACACACTTATCATCTTGCCGACCTCTGTGACCTCTGCGCTAACGAAGATTTCCACAAGGGCAAAAAGACTATGGTGTTCGTGTCAGCATTCCCTCCAGCTGAAGGATACTCTGTCCTTTCTGAACTCTGGAAGCTTCGTCAAGCTTACCAGGATTGTAATCTCGTTGTTGTTGATTTCGCTTCAAACGTTGAACAGCTCTACAGCACCCTTCATGCTAACTTCGATCATGCAGCCCATACCGTGAAAAAGGTCTTGCACTACGTTATAGACGGAAGTTACGTGCTCCCTCAGGATTGCTACCTGGTCGGTTTCTCTTTCGGTGCCCAAGTTGCTGCTCGTGGTGCTGTATTGCTCAATGAGGAGTGCGATCTCTTACCACACTATCTCCTTGCTCTGGATCCAGCTCCCAGCTGTGACGGCGTCAACTACGTCACCAAAGATGTTGCTAAGAAAGTGGTGTCTTTGCACACCAATACCGGCCACTACGGTGTTGAGGTCGATGCTCACGTCACACTCTTCCCCAACGGCAAAGTACGTCTTCAGCCATGCTGCAAAACCAATGTGTGCTCCCACTATTTGTCCGTTGAATTGCTCGTGGAGGCTCTCTGCAAACCCAACAGCGTCCTCTTCGTCAAATGCCAAGATTGGCAAACCTTCAAGAAGGCCAAGTGCGAATACAGAAACGTCCTTGCTCTGGAACTTGAAACACCACACTCCTCTGAAGGAACTTACTACTGTCACACTGCCGATCATTCTCCCTATGGTCTTGGCAATGCTGGTCTCAAACCCTAAATCAAATGTTCTTCCGCTATAGAAATAATTTTGTGCACTTCACTGAGAAATAAAGATGTGGCATTTTCACTCAGCTGTTTTTATTAATTGTTTAATTTGATATCAAGGGTCGTTCAGGTAACAACGATGTTTTGTAATATTTTCATGACTTGAAGAGTTTAATAGTTTAATAGTCGATTTAGGGTGATAAGATTTCATGCAGATGCATTTTAGCAACACACGTAAAATTTCAAAAAGATAGTGAAAAGATAAAATGGAGCTGTGTTATGAAAGTCACAAGTAATATATATATTTTTTTTAATCTCCCAAACTATAATTTTCAAAAACTTTCATGTTCTAAGATCGGACTCATAATTTTCCAAACTACCCTCTCCGTTCCGCAAAAAAGTGTTTGCTAGAATATATGATTGCTATTTAAATTGATTTATAAAAGACTTATAACTGGCAAAAAAGGATTAAAATTGACCATAATCCTCTGTTTTATATATATCTGGAATTAAAAAAAATCAACGCTCTGTATTTATCGCTATAATTAATATTTAGGTGAGATTCTTAACAATCTCACCTACTATAATCCTAACAAAATCTCATGTCCTCCGATTGGCCCCAAACTTTGCCAGAATGTGTTTCAGCACTTCCTGATCACGAATATATATGCCCGGCCGGAACAAAATCGGAGTTATAACATGTTTATATGATACTAGTCTGACAAAAATCTGAGTCCGATTTGTATTATATGTGTCATATATAAATATAAGATATTCGTTTCTTGAAATTGTCCGAGATAAGTACCATTCGTTCTACAGTGTCTTTGATATATTCCACAGGTAGCAATAAATGTGCAAATTTTTCATTCTTTTGCAAAGAATTTTACGAAAATAGTTATTAAAGTAGTTAAGGACGCTTGAGATATACATTTCATGTACGAAAATTGTCTCATCAGGTGCAAAAATATAATATTTGTGATTCACACGGACATGGCAGTCTCACTAATACTAATGCTGCCAAAAAGTCTCTTCCACTAGTAAAACGACAGAGTGTTTTATATGGAGAGTAGGCCTAAAATCGCCCTACTATCCCGACTATAGTAGGCCTACTCTCCCTATACGTATATAATATTTATCTAATATTGTATAACATTTGTTCCGGCCGGGTGTGGCTAATTTACGTTCCCGGCCGGCCGGCCGGCCGCTCTTTGGAGCTCTTTGGAGCCCAAACTTTGCCAGAATGTGTTTTGACACTTCCTGATCACGAATATATGGATGGCTAAAAACCGTTCCCGTCCGTCCGTCCGTCCGTCCGTCCGGCCGCTCTTTGGAGCTTAATAGCTCCTAAACTAAAAGAGATATCGACTTGCGGTTTTCGGCAAAGGTTATATATCGTATGAAAATTGCAACTTGGTGCATTGACCCCCCACCCCCCACCCCTCCTTCCGCCATTTTGAAGACCCCCCTTTTTTTGTTTTCTTAATGGCTCCGCCCCTATGGCATCGATTGGGCTCAAATTTTAGAATGTTATAGCTGGGCCTTAGGGCTTTCCATCAATACCAAACTTAAGGTCCCCCGACCCCCCTGATCCGAGCTATAAGGGTCCAAAAAAAAATTCTTAAAATGGCCATAACTCCGGTTCTAATTATCAGAATTTAAAAAGTGAGGGCTTTTTGGAAAGCTCTCATGAAATGCCACTTCCCCTTCTAACATCGCAAGTTCATAAAACCACCGCTAGGGGCGCTATTATTAAAAAGAAAATTTTTAAATCTTAAAAGTTAAATAACTCAAAAATTCCATTGTGCATCGGGCTGAAAATTTAGTATGTTGTAGCCGTTGATTATACCTATCAAACAAAAAAAACCTTAAGTCGATCCATAACCCCTGACCCGAGCTATAAGGGGTCAAAGTTCGAACATTGACCGGCCTCTATCTCCGGTTCTAATTAACATAGCGACCTAAATTTTACCTTTTTGGTTTCGTCTCGATGAGCACTTTCAGATGGAAGTTCAAAAAGTCACCACAGGTGGCGCTGTGATAGCGTCAAAATTCATCGAAATTCAAAGTCACTTTTCTCAAAAACGGCATTGTGCAAGTTAATGAAATTTTAGTATGTTGTAGTCCAGTCTAGGACGTTTCCAAAATGGTGCGTATGCGCGCTGTGGTTTCAATAGAACCGGAGATATGAGGGGTCAAAGTTCACGAAATTCAAAAAATCATATCTCCGGTTCTATGTGACCGATTTTGATGAATGAGGGCTTAAACGAAAGATCTCACCAAATGCTACAACTTTCTAGCATATTTGAACTTCGTGGGACCAACACCAGGGGCGCCACAGTCGAAAAACCAATTTCAATATCACATAACCTCAATTATCTCGACTGTCGCTGAACCGATTTTGATGATTACTTCAACATAATTGTAGAGCACATTTGTCTCTACATTTCGTCCATACATCATTTTCCGCTCAGACTACGCTATCACTCCGATTTTGCCGTTTAAGTGTGAAAAAATTGATTTTTCCCATAATAACGCTTTGAAATCACTCAGATGCCAATTTGACTGCCTCTACTCCACCAAGACACTTAAAATAGGGGTTTAAATGGAAAGTCCCGCAAAATACAACAATTCTTTGATTTAGTTGAAGTTCAACAAATGAAAACTTGGGGCACTCTGGATGAAAAAATGAGTTAAGAAACAAAAAACCTCGCTTATCTTGGCTTCTGAGTAATCGATGAGTTCAAGTTGTCTGAGTAATCGATGAGTTCAAGTTGTACGGCAAAATTATAGAGAACATTCTGGTCTACATTTCACCCATATAACACTTTTCTGTCAGTTCATCCAAATCCTTGACATTTTGGTTCAAATACAAAACTTGTATAATTTCACGAATTTGATTCAAGATAACTGAATGGCGTCTCCCTACTTCAGCATCAAATCGAATTTGCATGCACTCCGAGTTAGCTCACGTTAAGAATCTCACCTACATAAGCCGGTTAGGATTATCTGTCCCTTTTTTTTCTTGTACTGCAGTTAAAATTATTTCATGATTTTTTAACACAGTTTTCACTAACATCTGAAGAATATTAAGAAAAAAACTAAAAAAATTTTCAAGATGATTGGTCTAATGTTTTTATATTGTCTGACGTTTCGATCCTTGATTGGGACCTTCTTCAGGGCCTACTTACAATTTTTAAATCTTAAAAGAGAATTTACAAAATTCACTTAAAATAGTTTCCTCTACAGTTTTTTATGTGAGTTTGTAGAAGAATCTATATTAAGTACGCATGATTTATAGGTGTATACCCAAGAAACATTTTTTTCTTAATATAGTCTTATAGAATTCCTTAAGTACGGCACTATAGAACCAAAAATCTTTTTGTTTGCTTATAACGCTCTTGGTCCCATCATTGAGATTACTATAAGTAAAGTGGCGCACTCTTAAGGATCTTAAGAGCTCCTATAGGAATTTCTACAGAAAATTTTCACTTTAAATCTTTTAAAAGTGCACTAAAAGACTTGTTTAATACTTGGTTCTATAAGGCAGCTATTTTGCTACTTGGGTAACGATTTCTTACCGATTAAATTAATTCACAATCATAAATAAATTTCGACCCAGAAAATTAGTTAAGAAGTGTGCATGTTAGAATGTTCTTAACATTTGTAACATGCCTACGCTCAAATAAAAAATATATTCGAGAAAATTAAATCAAAATCGATTTCCTAACAAATTCATTACCGATTGAGCCTGACATAGCGGGATTCGAAATTTTAATACTTTTTCAAAAAATCTAAATTTAAGCAAATCAATCAAAAATAAACTCTCCGAAACGATTGACCATTGACTTTCAATAATTCAAAAATTACGATTTTTTCGCTTTTTTGCGAGGTGTAATATTCGGCTAGGCTATCTCTAAAACATATCTGAAAATAAAATAAATCTATAGTGCCGTTCCCGAAATAAACCAAAGAAACATGGTTCCGGAGGGGTTGGAGTTGGAGGGGGCTTAGGGGTGGTGGTCATCAAAGACGGGAAGTCGTTATGTCTTACTGTTTGACTTCTAGCTCGGGAACAAATTTAAGGTCAAGTAAAAATATTATTTCTGAAAAGAAATATTCAATTATCGGTAGGGTAAAGTGATACAAGTTGGACATAGTGTTACAAGTTGGACAATTCGCCCGTACAAGTTGGACATGGCTTTTTTCTTCATAAATACAGTACAAAATTTGTTTTTAAGCACATGGAACCAAATTAAAAAACTAAAGCATTAAAAATATACAAATAAAAATGAAGTACTAAATTTATCAAGAAAAAAAGCCCTGTCCAAATTGTACCATTATTCAATTTTTCAATTCAATTCAATTTATTCTCTCACTATGCTTGATTGCGGCTGCCGACCGACTTCACTACCGATCTCATCAGGTAAACGGCAGAAACCACTGAATCACTGATCGTATATGCCAAATTTTGTACATGTTATATGTTAACAATTATACAATTATTTTTTAAACCATAAAATGTGAGTGGCAGTTGTTGTATGGAATCGGGAACAAGCATGGTGAGGTGTGAGTCTCAGCTTGGCCAAGAAGGCACGTGTTGCTGAAACTAATATATATACATATATATGGGAATGAAAGGACAAGAAAGGGTTATAATTAGGAGGATTAGGAATTGTCTAAGCCAGAAAAAGAGGCAGCGTGCAGGTAGGATCTAAGGGAAACAGATTACCCATGGCAATTGCGTCACCACGATCCAAGCACCCAGGAGCCGCTCCGCCACCCTTAGTCAGAGGCCCTATCAGCAGGGTGTCCCATGGGGTAAAAATGTAAAATAATGACGACAACTATGGCCTGCATCATAAAAGCTAGCCCCTGTACATTGGTGGGTAAAAAAGAGGCGGAAGGCCCAGAAAAAACCCCATAAAAGTGGCGACCCACCATGAAACAGGCCAAAAAAAAAATAAAAATAAAAATAAAAAACATGTGATAGAAAACACCCCAGGTAGTTAAAGAGGTTATAAGACGTCCTACAGACAGGATGCATGAGTGTGGAGCAACGGGGCAAACAACCGGGATACTAACAGCGCTCGGACGCATAGGAATGCCACAGATGTCTCCTCAGGAGATAAAAGAGGGAAAAATTGCCTGCAGTATGGGATCTGAGTTCTCTAGGAAGGTCATTGAAGAGGGCGGGTACTTGATAGAGAAAACTACGTCTAAACAATTCAGTCCTAGGAAGAGGTAAGTTCATCTGCGGGCCCAGGCGCGATTGACGACCTCCCCTCACACTAAAATATCCACAACGCCCAAAAAATACCTTTAGAGTCTTAAAAACATATAAATATTTGAGTGGGAATATCCTAAGGTCCAAGAATGCTTGCCACAAGGAATCACTTCTGCGCTTCTGGAGGATAGAACGGATAGCAAATCTCTGGGCTCGAATGACGGGTGCAAGAGTAGTTGCATAGGTGCCCCCCCAAAAAGGTAGCCCATAGAGTAACCTGGACTCCACGCAGGAGAAGTACATAGCCCTTAGCACATTCACCGGGCAAAGACGGGCAATGCGATATGTACGACTTATCAACGGCAGAAGTGAATTTGCCATGTTCTCAGTGTGAGCCTTCCAGGACAGCATTTCATCAATATGCACCCCAAGATATGTGTAACCGGACACAAAAGGGACGGGAATACATGTGTCCAAACATTGAATGCCAGTGCAAGAGGGTGAATGACAAACAATTTCGGAAATTAAACCGCCAGATCTAGGTGGCAAAAAACGTATAGCCCTGGACTTGACACTGAGGGCCATCAGGTGATCCACCATGTACGCTCTGACCAGCTGAAGGTCATGAGAAACATTAAGATTGACACTGTCCCATGAATTACCCTTGCAAATCAAGGCAATATCATCCGCGTAAGCTACTATCTTGCCGGATACGCTCAAACCAAGGAGATCATTAATATAAATGAGAAAGAAGAGGGGGCCAAGAACGGTTCCCTGGGGCACCCCAACTCTCACCTCAGCAGGGGCACTAATGGAATCACCCACTCGCACCGACTGTGTTCTTCCTCCAAGGTAAGAGGTAAACAGCTCTAACGCGAGACCCCTCACACCCAAACACTCAAGTTTGTGCAGCAGAATTCTGTGTGAGACAGTGTCAAATGCCTTGGATATGTCCAAAAATACTGCTAAAACCCTCTCACTGGCGTTAACACCATTATATATCTCATTGAGGACAACCTCCATCGCCCTCTCAGTATTGAGCCCACTTCTGAACCCAAACTGCATATTATTTAATGCACCAGTCATGGACAGAAAGTCCATCAGGCGACCACTAAGTACCCTTTCAAACAACTTGGAAAGAATCGGCATAAGAGAAATTGGGCGGTAGTTATCACCTGCAGTCCTATTACCTTTTTTAAAAACGGGAACCACAGTAGCAATCTTGAGGCACTGGGGAAAGACACCCCTATCTATGCAGCGGTTGATCAAAATAGCAAGGATATCAACAACATTTAGGGCCACCCTTTTGAGGCATACAGTGGAAATCCCATCACAACCCACAGACTTCTTATTAGGAAGCTCGTTAATAAGACGGAGCACTTCAAGACTACTTACAGGTCTAAGGAAAAAACTTGGCTGGGCCCCAATAGTAGGAGTAGCAGGCTCCACTACAACATCCCGTGGGGAATCAAGCCGGCAAACTTCCTCAATAATTTTATGCGGAGCATTAATAAAAAATTCATTCATATGGTCAGCTATGGTCCGTTCATCAGTCACAGGATTCCCATTAATAATAATCTCCCTTAACCCCTTTTTATTTACACTTCTACCTAACAGATCGTTTATGATTGACCACTGCTTCCTCGCGTCCCCCCTTGCCCGGCGAAAACGATTGGCATAGTAGTCAGACTTCTCCTGCCTAATCCTAGACCTGACCACACATTGCAAGCGTTTCACCCGCTCCTTGAGACGCTCATCATCTGGATGCCTTTTTGCCAGCTTACTTAAATAATTCTTTTGATTAATCAGTCTAACGAGGGATTCTGAGATCCATGGCTTTAAGCGTTTAGGAGATCCCTTACCACGACGAACAGCTGTGCTGGATTCAATGTGTTTCTTAAGGCCATCAACAAATAAGGAGAATCCCATAGATGGATCCTCAGTGTCAATCACATCCTGCCAGAACTCAAGGCGTAATCGATCATTTAAGTCCGAATAATTAATACTCCTAATTACAGGGTGAGTAGGATGAGAATTGCAATGAACGGAGACAGAGACTTTACAATGCAACAAACAGTGATCAGAAATCCCCAAGTCAAGAACTGCACAGGAGTCATCAATTGTGGGAGACAATTGTTTAACAAATACATTGTCAAGGCATGAGACAGAAGTACCAGCAATACGAGTTGGTTCAATCACCAAGGGATCAAACCCGTACGAAGAAATGAGGAAAACACAATCATCCCTCTCACGCGTATTTGATAAAAAGTCAATATTAAAATCACCTAAAATATAGACACTATTAAAATGGCTCATCGAAAGCAAAATCGTCTCCAGTTCAGCGAGGAAAAGAGCAACACTAGATGAGTGAAGTCTATAAAGACATAAAAAATAAAACTTAGTGCCAGAGATATCACAAATAATAGAAGCACAATCGGCTGAGACCATACTATGCTGAATGAAATCAAGTACTTTTATAGAATTTCTGACATAAACAGCAACCCCTCCCGCCCTATAATTGATGTTACACTTCGCATAAAGCTCGTAGTCATTGACCACAAAATGCGGTAATTCCCAATCATTAATCCAGATTTCGGTTAGGAATAAAATGGAAGGAGGGGGAGAGGACAGGGAAGCAACATGAGATAAGAGGGCATCAAAATTTGCCCTCATACTGCGCACATTTTGTACTATAAAGGATAAGTTATTCATATTCATGATTTAAACAAATCCAATCCTGTCTCTCATCCTTCTAAGGAACCTCAAGTAGATTGGGCATTGCTTGTCGCTAGCATAATGGTCCAGAGGAATCCTGCGTCCCTCCCTCTCAGATGCTCTTTTACAATTCACACAGCAGATACGGTTAGTTTTGCAAAATTTCAGCTCATGGTTTCCAGCACACCTAAGACAAATCTTCCTTTCCTCCGGACATTTCGCCTTCAGGTGGGAATAGCCACAGCAAGTGGTGCACCTTCTGACATCGATACCATCCAACACTCTGCAGACGTCCCATCCAAGCTTCACTCTTCCACGAGCAAGCAGGTCCTTGTAGATTAAGGGAGGAACCTCAAGCACAACCTCGAAGTACCTTCCACCTCTTAAAGCGCGTGAAGTTACCACTCTCAAATCATCCGGGACAAAAGAGAGGTCATTCTGGATCGCTAAGTGATTCAAGAGTTTTCCAGGCTCCCATTCTTCGGAGAGTCCCGTTAGTTTAAGCCTTGGCAGCATAACTTTTGCAGCAGATACATCATATCGCTCACTCAAATCCCTCTTTACAATTTCCTTGACCTTGTCTAGTGCGTCCGCATCGTCACACACCACAGCAACACCACCACCGCCTGCACCACGCAGTCCAGACACACTAATCTTAGTTGGATCCACAACTGATTTGATTTCACTCCTTGTGGACTCCTCCTGTTGACCATCATTTTTCGGACGAATAATACACACCGGTTTGGATTTCCCTACTGTCCGTAAAACATCAGCATAAGAAGGTTTGGCACAATCTCGAATTTCAGGCCCTCCAGAGATATTCACAATCGCTTTTTCAATCTCTCCTACATGATCCTGTATTTTTTTTGTCGCACTGGCCACAGAATCTCGGGTATCATTTGATACATTAATCAACTTGCCACAATTCTCATTGTACAGGGTTACACCACGTCCAATGGTATTAATCTGCCCAGTTTGCCTCTGAACACACTCATCTACTTTATACGTGTATTGCTGGATGATCATAAGCATTTTTTTAAGCTCCTTGTACTGTTGCACATTGCTATTATCTTTGCACCCATCACACATGTAGAAAATATTCTCCCTCACTGACCAAATTTTATAATCTGCATGAGTGTAATTAATACATTTCAAGTGATAACTCGCTTCGCACAATTCACACTCTATATGCTGATGGTCAGATGCCAGCTTATCACAAACACCACAATTGGACACTTGGTCCATTGTGTTAGTGAAAAAAAAAAAAGAAGTCTTTAAGGTATATTTCAAAAAACTCCAGGTGAGTCCGAAGAAAGCCAAGTTCTCAACTCCACAAAACAAAATGTCAATATAAAGCAGCAATAACTAATAGTAACTTATATCGTCAAATCACAAAGATATCACAGAACACAAGGAATTATTTAGAGACCATGTGATCGCTCTCGCAGACTCTGAGTCACTGATTATTGTCCAACTTGTACCACTTTACCCTACTTAATCTATATTCATTACCATTGAAGACCATTTCAGCTGGGTTCAAAATTTCAATACTTCTAAAAAATCGAAATTTAACCAAATCCGTTAAAAAATGAGCTTTCCAAAGCGGTTGATCTTTAACTTTCAATAATTCAAAAATTGCAATTTTTACGGTTATAGGTGTGGACAAAATGTTTGCCAAAAAGGTTTTGGAGGGTCTGGAGAGAGGTGAGGGGAAAAGGAAAAAACATCTGGAGATAATTTTATTTTTGTTATGGGTCACCGAAGACCGGAAGTTGATATCTTTGAGTTCCAGCAGCAAAATTGGCAATTTCTGTGAAGAGGCCATAAGTAATGCTACAACCCTAATTGAGTTTAAATTCGAAACTTTCATTTAGTCATATATTTGAATGAAAATTTCTAAATATGTTGTTTCCAAATTTCATCTCCGAGATGGATAATAAAAATAGCCTTACCTCCAATAAACTGAATTGGGATTGACCCTAGTTATATTATTGAGTGAGATTATACTTAATTTTTAACAGGTGGAAGTCAGGATAATTATATCACCAAAAGATAACATTTGCTACATTATTTGTAGGAGTCAGTTCTTCTACAATATTCCTAACCGTTATTTTTTGAAAGTCGAATGCTGTCTACCTTAGTGGAAATATAGGAACGTGGATGCAAGAGGGGAATATGATCAATCTTAGTCTGATAAAAGAGGAATTATCCCAGAACTTATGAATATACCTATAGGAGATTTTTAGAACACAATTTCTGAGCACAATATATGTGATATCGTTTTATATAAGCCCTAAAGTAAATTTCAAAATTACTTTCCACACTTTATTAATGTTATCAATCAGAAATCCCAGTCAGGTGTATGAGATAAATTGCTGTAGCCAAGACTCAATATTTCAAGCAATTGCATTCACACCTGAATAACACACACCTGACTCCGTGTACGTTAACACTTAGGTTGTATTGGTCAGGTTGTGTGTCTGTCGTCCCATCCAAGTTGCTTGATTCTTGTTCTCAAATCAGTTCAGTTGGAGCCACATCGCGCGAATACACGGTCACTCGGAGCGCTTGCACTTTCCACTGCCTCTGTCCATTATCACGGTGATTAAAGGTGTTTTCGGGGTAGGCTACCTGGTGCATTCCACGTGACAAAAATTACTCATATTCGGCGGAATTTTCTGGGCAGAGAGGGGCGCCTCTTGCAATTTCACCTTGTGCACCATCGCCTCAGTACTGTGATATTGGTGACTTCGGGTGGTAACTTTTAATTCAAAGACAGCATCATGTTGAGTGCAGATAATAGATTCAATATGTGAACACAGACCTCGATAATTGAAAGAGTGAGTGAGAAAGAGGTGAAAAATATTGTCTCCACCTGTCTCTTGCCACATTTACTGTTTGAGAAAGAACATCCAATATTGCCACTTTGTGCCACACCAGGTGAAATGGATATGGAATTACAATAAGAGAGTGCTCAAGTTGGACGAGAAAAAAATAATGCCAAAACCTCCTTGCTCAGTAATTGGTGCCTTTCATCAGAGATTTATGGTTGCATTCAGCAGTGGACATTGATATTCATACGACAGTGCCTTCTTTTTTTTTTCGATTTCTTCGACTCTCCTGGACCCCATGCGAAAGCTATTGTTAATTTCTAAATCACAAAAATACCTTGGAGCTGTGCTTTGTATATATTAAATGTGTAGAAAAAAAAAGATAGTGCGCGAATGGACATTACCAACGAATGCAAAATTCTCGTTGAATATTTTAATATTATTTTGCACATAGAAGCTGGATGCCTTTCTGTGTGCGTTCAGAGATAAAAGTGTGCATTTCACATCAAATGAGTGTATGAAAGGCTGTAATTACCTTCTATATATACATTGGATTGCATATCAATTCAATGCATACTAGTGAAGCAACCTGACTTATGCCAAGTCAATTCAATCACTTCATCGCCATGTTAATCTGGCCATTAATTGCCCATTCTCATTAGAACCGTGAATCAATAGTCTATTGAGAAAGATAAAAAAAAATCTAAAGATAGTCAGTGTGTTCCATTAATTAATGAGTGTATACATAGGGAGAAATACGAGGAATCGTGTGATACAAGTTGAACCTGTAGCCTTTCAATATCATCGACAAACACCATGACAATTTCGTACACTAGTGAAGTACCAAATGGAAGTAGTTTTGGATGTTTCTGGCGAATTCTCAAGAAGTAAGTCCACTGCGGTCACTACCCTCTCTTGAAAAAAAAACCACTTCTTAAATTATTATTCTCAAATTTGGGTACTATGAGCTGCTTCATTCTACTCAAAACCCTAAGTCAACTTTTAGCGAAACTATTGATATGAGGCAAAAAGCTCCATTCATTTGAAAAAGTGCATCGCAACGCAGGTGGAGTATATCTCAATACGGAATCACATCAAATGATTTATATAATGGGGATCTACGACTGAATCTCATCAATGACGCTTTGTTAATACAAAAGAACGCAGGGAGAGAATTTTTAACTTTGCACAATGCTCGAAAGTGTGAACAATTCATGGAAAAATTTGAAAAATTTAAAGTATATATAAACAAAAATTAAACTTATGATGACTCTAAAGGAAATTATTGTCAAGAATGCACGAATAGTTCGTACATCACATGCATTATTTAAAAAAATATATATCAGCACATCAAAAATAGTTACTATAAAAAATGTAAGAGAAAACCTATACAGAAACGGACTAAGGATAGGCTAACTATTTCTCCCTTAATAAACCTAAAGGGTTTATTTTTGATAAGATGAGGCATCGAAGAAATACAAAGTTCGCAAGTTTTTCAGTGATGTTTCAGAAGTGCTAGTCACTTCTGCAAATGAAATCCCTCATTGCTTCCCATAAATAGACGAAAATTTAACACTAAGGTAAAGTGCCCTCGAGTTGACCGGTTCCTCGACTCTACCGGTGATCAATATTTGAATGCTTGATAGTGAATTTCTATAAAATTGTTACTGATTCGTATTTATTTATGGAATAATGGACCTATTAGTGTTAGATCATACGCCAAATATTAGTGCAAATATAAATAAATTGAATAAATAACTCTACCGGTCGAATTGAGGAGCCGGTCGACTTGAGGGCACTTTACCTTATTTCTTTTTAATATTTGTTATATTTTCATCAGTTATATATTATTTTAATATATCCATCATAACATAGAAAACTTAAGTAATTTTTAAATAATATTTCTATTTTATGATTGTAGGGGATGAAACAATAAATTTAACATCCAAAAAAATTGTTTAAAATTGTTAATTAAGAATTCTTTAAAATTTATTGAATAATCAAATCACTTATTAATATTATTTCGGTATAACCTTACATCCCTAAGTTTCATTATATTTCCTCGCTTATAAAAATAATATTCAGGGTTTTGAATAAATTTTGCACGAACATGAAATACAATATTCTTATGCAATTCTTTCAATATTTCATGAAAATTCTCTATTTTTAAAGGTTTTGAGAAGTATCGAAATAGTATAATGTAATAGTTGCGGAGATCATGAAAAAAATGCGTAAAAAAGCAAAAAGAATATAATTTTTTCTTTTTAATATTTTCTGAAACGTCGAAGAAAATTTACTTGGGCATATCATTAGATATTTATGAGCAAATTCATGGCTATACTGTGCTTGATTTACCCATAAGAACCAAAGCTATAACTAAATGAAACTCACCTTTGTCGTAAAAGCGACCAAAAGTGGGTAATTTACTCTGTACTATTTAGACACAAAACTCATTTAATTACATGAAATTCCAACTTATGGCACAATTTCTGTACAAATCTAAAAATAAAAAAAAATCCAAACCGCAAAACTATTACTTCATGAGACATATAGAGCTAATGACTTGATATTTTTAAAAACAAACGAGACATAAAAGCTTTAAATTACACTTAACTGATAACCACGGGGAAATTAGTTATCACAGGTTATTAAAATTAAGTAACTTTAAAAAGAAAAGACGCGAATAAATTGTACTACTTACCTACTCTATCTTTTAAAGCATATAAACGCATACTCATCAATTCTTAGCTTTAAGAAGCATGAAGAAGTAAATTATTCAGTAGGGTGAAAGGAACGTCTATTGACACTCTAAGAACTCGTGTCAGTACCTATTGACACCCTACTCTGTACCATTTGGGATACGAAATTTGAACATCTCTGTTTATAGTAAAAGGTATATTACAGAAAAAACGTTATATTACTTATATTTTACTAGATACATTAAATAATTTTCAACATTTTGACAAGTGTCAATAAGGGTTCCCTGTCGAACAGACGTTCCTCTGACCCTATCCCAAGATAAAATGTTTTTGTTCTAAGCTAATCCAATAAAAAAATGTGCTAGAAATTCTAGAGATAAAATATTTATATTTTAGAACTAGATCCTTATACTTTTTGAATAACAACAAAACACGGATTTAACCTAGATCCTTCTCCTCCTTTATTACTCGGACAACGTTTCGGAGTTTGTTGGCCCCTTCCTCAGGTATCCGAAAAGCTCCGAAACGTTGTCCGAGTAATAAAGGAGGAGAAGGATCTAGGTCAAATCCGTGTTTCTTGTTATTCAAAAAATAATCTACTGACCGAGCATCTAATATTAACTAGATCCTTATAGTTTAATATGTTTATTTTGAAAGAAAAAAAAGTTATCTACCGCATTTAATCCTTTACATTAAACCATTACAAACATCACTTTATGCATTACGGCTATTAATACATAAGGTACCCTGTTTTATTATTTATTATTTTTCCTCACTATTTGTCAAAAAGTAATTTTATAAATTGATGATTTTGGTATCTATTTTTATGGATGTATTTAATTTTTTAAAGGGTTTTTCAAAATAGGATATTAATCAAAATAGGCCTTAAGGCCTAAGACCTTAGATATGGCGGTAGGTAAGGGGGAAAGGAAAAAATTACTTACTTATACAGAATAACTACCCAAGACAAGATTTCATATCCAAAAATCCAAATTAGTTAAGACAATTTAGGAAAATATTATCAAAATCAATACGAAGCGAGCAAAAAACAATATGTATTTTTATCTCTGTCGTAATATTTTTCTTATCGTCTAATTTACGTTTAATTTAAGTATGAGGGGTCCCGGTCAAAATCCCGAAAGCCAAAATCCCGAACGCCAAAATCCCGAATGCCAAAATCCCGAAAGCCAAAATCCCGAAAGGGCCAAAATCCCGAAAGCCAAAATCCCGAATTCTTAAAAGTGTTATAGCTACTCCCACGATTGTACCCGCGCTTGCTGGAGGCAAAGGGAAATCTTCTGTGTCTTGGGAAATTATTCTAAACATTTTCCTCCAAATGATTTCATTCCTATCAGGATTTTGAACATTCGGGATTTTGGCTTTCGGGATTTTGGCTTTCGGGATTTTGGCCTTTTCGGGATTTTGGCGTTCGGGATTTTGGCTTTCGGGATTTTGGCTTTCGGGATTTTGGCTGCCACCGAAGTATGAGCCATGTAAGAATAGGTTCAAGACCAATCACCTTTATATAACTCCGAAATTTTCAAAATGGGACACTAGGACACCACCAAACACATGGGGTTACATTGAACAGTGACTTTGATTTTTAAACTTACTTGGACTATGACGAACATTCAGGGGTCAAGCATCCCCTATAGTATCTAGGAAGTCATATAGGTCTCATCCTTTGATGTCCAATATTTAATTTAAAAAAATCGAAATGTTCGATGCTACCTCGTGTTTGGTGGTGCCCCAGTTTCCCCTATTTGAAGGCTTAAAGGTCATCATAACCAGCTTTAACAATGAATAACACTTAAAGAAAATTTGGCATTTCCATTTCACCTTGATTATTATGAAGTTTGGAATGGTACGGTCAGTTAGTTATACTTGATAATGATTTAAAACTCGGATTATGACCTATGTTTAGATTTATTCAATTGTAAATTCACACGACGCACGTTTCGGATTCGGAGATGTTTGTCTACTTCTTCAGGTATGGAGATAATTGGGATAAATCGGGTCACAAGGGATTTCTGATACTACCACTTTACAACACTCAGAGCACATGAACACCATGATAGTCAAATACTGTCTGAAGTTACAATTTCTGTCTGAATTTTGTCTGAAGTTACAATTAAATAAATTCAAACATAGGTCATAATCCATGTTTTAAATCATCATCAATTATGAAGTTTGTTCCGCGCTTGGCGTAAGTTCCTAAAGAGCTATGAAAATAGAAAACTTTCTGGTAAACGTTCTCAGGCATCTTCTGGATTCCAACATTTTTCCCATATTCCTTTAGTGAATCTGACTTAATTTTTTTCAGGAAATGCATGACCTAAGACTAGCTATTAAAATATATTGCTATAGATAGGTCAGATTCATTAAAGGGTTTTGGGAAAAATATAACATGTTCAAAGCCAGGGTGTGCGTAAAGCCTGAAAGCCTTTCCCTAATCTTGTATTCCAAAAATTAATATACCGTTTAAACTGCTATGAAAAAAATTAATGAAAAGCGATTTGATTTTATGTAAATAATTCCGTTTCGTCCCTCAAGCAAAATCAATACGCTATTAAATAATTTAATTTAAACTTGATTAAATACGATGTGTTTAACATTTTTTTATGACCAAGTGTTCAATGAGCAATATTTTATAATAATCCATGACAAACGTAGAACAATGTTTTTGAAACTTTTAAGTTTACCCTCACTAGTAAATAAATACTATATGAACTTGCTTTGTTATGAATATCATGCAATATGTTTCTTATCGACTTTAGCAGCAATAAACTTAATTTAAACAAATAAGTATATTGTGAAAAAATGATTTAACTCAGATATTATTAAAATGAATATCTGTAGCTATTGAGCAGTTTCAATAACTAAGAATCAGGAAAATTGTTGGTGTAGATAAACTTGATAATTAAATGTCATAATTTCTAAAGTCAATGCCTTAGGTTGTGTTGGGTGATATAAAAATCGACCTTTCCAATAAATTGATTGATTACATGTGCTGCTCCTCTCTTGGAACCGTGACGAGAGCATTCGATATAAATAATATATTTATCCATTATTATGCCACATATAAATTCCAAGTCATTTGCAATTACGAGTTAATGTAGAAATTAAGTTTTCTGTGAAATACTTGCTACCACCGAACATTTTCTGTGACTGGCAATTTCTGCTAAAAATTCAATGCCATTCCGATATCACCGGAGGAGAATGGCAAATCTTCAATTAACTTGTGGAAAAATCGTGAAGATATTCACTGTTTTTTTTCTGTTTTATGTATTTCTTCCACTAAATATATCATTAGTAGCAATAGTTTTTTTTTGTGCTGATATCAATCTTGTTTGCTATTTGAGGGAAGCACGAAAACTTGATGGGCAGTATTTCCGGAAATGTGCTATACATACATTATCTAGAAAACTTAAAACTGTGTGATTTTTTTAACATCCACACACAAACATTTGTGCAATTTAATACAAATTCTAAAAGTAACAACCATCATATGGAATGAATTGTATAGAAATTGAAAGAGGTAGCGAGCCAGTAAATTGATTCGCTTTTGAAATTTTTCGTATTGTATCACGTATGAAAGCTGAATAGGCAAGAATGAATTTTTGTAATGCTTTAAATAAATAAGGCAGAAGAGAGGGAGAGGAAAAACTGTGACATGCAGTAAAGTAGAGCGACAAAATTTCAATAATTTGTATAAATTTTAGTTTTGAACCAACTCTGCTGAATAAAATAAGGAGCCTTGAATTCTATGATAAAATTAAACTGTTCCAAAAGACTTTCCAGCAAAGCTTTGAGAAGTTCTCATGGAAAATTTTACAAACTTACTTTTTATTAGCACCTATATATTCTTTAGGACTTTCAGAAGAAAAACAGCATATTGAGACACTTTGTCCCTCTTATTTAGAGTGTCAATGGCAAAAATAGCAAAAATAAACCAGTCACAAAAAGCTCATCGACGTTTTTCGTGCAATTTTTTGCTCACCACAACTGACATGCGAAACTTTGTGAATTTCAAATTAATTTGAAGTAAATCAGGGATTATGGTGGCAATACCAGGGGGAAAACACCTAAATTGCTTTTTATATTTCATGCACATTAGCTTAATGTAATTTAATCGTGAATGAAATACATAAACTGTCGGGGTTTTTGCTGCAATATTATCTGTGACTCGAAAAAAATATATTTATAGCTCTTTTTTATATATATTTTCTCTGTTACATAAAATTGGTTTCTATTGAGAAATTTATAGCGGGAAATATTTTTATAGACTTTAGTGCAATTTTTTTGTGTGCGCTGTGAAACACGAAAAGCGAGCAATCGAACAATAAGGCCTCACAATGGAAATAATGGAGGATGTTGGGACAATATCAGGAAGAACAAAAGTAGAAAAGTAATTTTAAAAATTGAATGTACTTGAAGTATTTATGGTATTTCAAAATCCGAAAAAATACCTAGCACGATTAGAACTTATAGGTATAGAAACGCAGAACAAAACATATATTTCATAATATTTTTTAGGAAAAATCTAATTAACACAACACATTCTTATAAGAGACGCTCAGAGCAGAAGTGGGCTGTTTTAATAGGGAAATGCATACAAAGGAGACCACTTCTGCTCTGATCGTCTCATAAGTGTTCTAAAACTTTGTAAGAGATCATTTTCACTTTTCACGAAAGAAATATTCTTTTCGATCTATTTTCTAAAAGATGTGAAAGTTCTTAAAAGTGCTAAAACAAAAAAATTGTGTAATGTAAATTTTTTAGTATTTGGAAGATTTTAAAACAAACATGGAATTCGTGTTCCACGGTTCCAAATTATTCTGGAAACACTTAATTTTTCACCAAAAACAATAATACAATGATCGTCGGATGTGAAAGTTCACCCCCCAAAATAAAAAAAAAATTTCTTCTCAGAGCTTCCGGTGCCCTATGCACCTTCTTCAAGTCAGATTCCTGGGGCATTATCTTTCTTGTGGGCTAAAGAGATGTCTTCATTGAGTACACGTATTCTTAATCACACACTTCAGGAACAATTCTACAGCGATGTTCTACTTTTTACAATTAATTTACTAATAAGTTAAACAAAATTAAACTAAAAAAAAATATTGGCTACTAATTCTCTTTCTTGGTGCCTTTTTATTCCGGGCTGAACTTACCGATCCGACAATCACCGAATTATTGTTTTAGGGAAATTGTTACGTCGCGTCGGTTAATTACTTTTTCATAAATTTTGAAGAGGTCATTATTAAAAATTCATACTTTCTGGAACAAAAATAATATGAAGGGATGACACAATATTTTTAATATCCATATTCATTGGCTAAAAACCATAAAACTTTGCACTTTTAAAAATGTTTATAAGGTTTATGCAGGGGCTCACCAAGCCTAATAAAAAGTGAAGCTATTTTCACTTTTCCTTGTAAAAATGTTGCAGATATCGCACCGCGACTTAAACAAATTTGCTCGTAGTTCTTGTATAATTTTGGCGAACATTATGAAATATGTATTTTTAGATAGCTTTTAATGCTCGATTTCGAAATATATCAGACTGATAAATCAATTCTCTTAGGAAAAAACTTGACAATAGTCTTCAGTACCTCTATGCAAAAACGTATGGAAAAATGAAATGTCGAGAGGCCCCTGGGGTTATGAGAATTATCCATATTTAAAAATTAAAGTTTCGGTCGCCTTTGTTTCAGATGATAATCAAGTTTGAAGTTTTTGGTTTGTTACTTTTTATCTTGTGTCCCATTATTTGAGTTAGAATTTGTAAAAGCAAATTCAGTGATACAAATTATGAAAATAAAATATTTTTGAATTCAAACCTTTTTATGAGACGAAATAAAAACATCAAATCCGAAATATTATACTAAACTCACTAAACTACCCACTAACTTTAAGTTGTTTGAGCTTTAAGATACTTTAGTTGGCTGCTATCAATTAAAGATAAAATTTAATTTAAATTTGCTAAAGTATCTGTTAAAATTGTAAGATCTAAAGAGAAAAAAATTAAAAATTTCATTTAATTACAGTTCTAAGTTAACTAATTCTTAAATGAAATCAAGCTGGTTAAACCAAACTCAGTCGTTTGAGTAACTGAGTAACTGTTTGAGTAACTTTGTAAGTAATTCCAAGAGAAGTTGAGGCCGTATGTAGAGAGCTCTATTAGACGGAAAGCCTACTAAAACCGTATATGGATAAGTGTAATTACGAAACGCCTGTAAACAGCAATATAACCATTGTGGAAGCCCCTATTTCGATTTCTACATAATATGTCATAATATGTCCGAAAATATGGTAAGCTAGATTCCCGACCGAAAATATTATTATTTGTTAGTTCTATCAATGTTTGGGACTTAATGGGGTCGCCCTCATGCATTTGGTTTTTTTTATATCGAACTATTTGAAGCCAGCTACTTTACTCAGCTCACAGAAATGATAGAAAAACGGTATTTAAACAAATATCTAGTATATTTATCCCTCCACAGGGATCAGGATCTTATAATAGGAGATTACTCCCTACTTTTAAGATATTTCGCGTAACGGTAGCAAATGCAGAAAAGTTCTCATAAGAATTCGTATAATGTGAACTCTGGCTATTTCTCCACAGACCACATGTTATATGATTGGGTTAGGATATTCAATAGATCAAATTAATTATTATCATTATTGACGAGTTTTGAATGGAAAGGTTTTCTCGGGTGCCGAATATTTTAGTTCTGACAAGATATAACGAAAACTGTTCTAACAAATCTCAAATTAATAAACGTAAAATTGTTAAGTCATTTCTTCTGCAAAAGCCCTAACGGTTATGTTTTTGAAAATTTTATGCCATTTCCCTCCATGGTAGTATGAGAAAAATGATAATACCGTGAGGAAAGTCAGTCTAGGGTTGATTGAGCAAACGGGAGCATAAAGCTCCGTGTTCTGGGTACCTGGGAGTGGATAGTTGGCTATCCCAAAAAAAAATTGCATATTTTTTCAGGAAAGGTTTTAACACATTAACCGGACTATACATAACATACAATTGTATTATTAATAGACATTTTGTGATTGCAAAATACAACAAAACTCGATGCAGAGAATTACTTTTAGTTGGCAAAGTTTTCAAACTTTATTATTAATATGTTTTTTGATTAATATAAATAATAAAATTTATTATAGAGAAAATTAAATCAATTTTAAATTAATTAAATGAATTTCTCATACGAATTTAGTAAGAAGTAGACGGTTTGTTTTTTTAACCAGTTCCTGACAGTGTCCGACAGGGTATTTTGGAATCAGACCAATAAATTGAAATTTTGGTATTGCCTCACTATTATAGATAGGAAATATAAAAATATCACGAGGAAGTACTCTTCAGGGTAGAACTTGAACATAATCATGATCTTCTTTTTCTTTTTGGCCATGTAACACAGAAAGAAAATCTCAAAAATTCAAATTTAGATTTTGTTTAAAATCAATAATAATCAAATAATAATCTTCAAATAATCATTTATTACTCAAGAGACTTACGAAAAATACTTTGTCTAAGTTAAAGCCTAATCAAAAGATAAGAAATGTTATAATGGCCATAATAATTAAAATTATTAAGAATATCAGCTACTAAACTTGGTCAATTGCAGTTTCAAATCACCTACAAACTTGTAATTCTATTCGAGTGCGTTTCTCAATATAATATAGGTAACCTCGTCTGCTATAGATAGTACTATACTTCAATTACAAATTTATTCTCAATATTTGAAAATTTTCCATTCATCTTGTGAATTCAGAAGTGTTTCTGGCTCAATGAAGCAATTTATTTAAATTTATTCATTGAAATACTTTATCAAACACAAAATTTTCAAAGTCAATAATCGTACAACTACTGATAAACTTCCATTAATTGGAAAAGATGGAAATTTTTTTGATTAATCTAGATTCATAAATATCATTCTAAACATATTCGTTTGTAAAAAAATTTCATGCAAAAATAAATGAACAAAGATTGAAAATTCTTGCGCTAGAATTTCACTCTCAGTTGTTTTGAAAATGAATAATGATAAACTGACTTGTGTTTTCTATGTTCCAGATGGAGAGGCAGCGTGTACAAATTGGTGTGGCGTGAGTTGCTGGCTTACCTAGGAATTTATTATGCAATTAATCTCACCTATAGATATGGTCTGAATGACGATCAGAAGAGGTAAATATGCTTCAGCTGTAGTTGTACAAAATAAATTCGGGGAAGAAGTGAAAGGATTTTGCTTTGGAATTCCAATTAACAAAGTTTTCTCTAAATAAAAATCGTTACTGCATGTGCAAGATGTCAGGAGGACAGGCACTTCAGTGATCTCCTCACTGTTTAATAAGACTGAGCTACTTGAGAAATAGACGATCTCTCCAATCATAACTATTATTGGTTCTTAATAATTTCAGCATGATGCATAAAATTCAGGTGTACTTCTATCATAATTTTAGGTATGCCTTCTACTGAAAAATTGCATATTTTTTTTTAGCACGGTTTCTTTTCTAGATAAATCAAAATCAATTGTAGAAATTTGTATTTTATATTTTGATGCACAACTTAAATGTGTGAGTATATTTCACAAGTAGCTTGAGTGATGTCTTGTAATTTTCATTTGCAATTTTGTTGTTTGTTATGCTAGTTTTTTTTTATTACTGAACTCTCATGACTAATGTTCATTTAATTGTACCTCAACACTTGATAAGTTTTTCTTAATATTTTTCCACATAGTTTAGTTGCGGAAAATATTTTCCTCACTAGGAAAGGTCGAAAGTGTACAGTGTCTTGTTTGAAATACTGATGCAATTTATTAAATTCAAAATTAAAATTAAAGAAAAGCTTTTTGAATTACAAGAAATTCTCTTAATTGTGAGAATATAGCGGAAAGTAAAATCAACATAATCCGTTCTTCAAAATGTACTACTTGCCACAATTCCAACCAATTGTATCACTATTTTAGACACTGTACGTCGTACTGAGTGACACTCTCGCTGATTCATATCAACAGATGCACAGTAAATGTTGAAAAGCCACACAACCAGAATTTATGTTAATTGTTGTTCACAATCGTATTAATATTTTTCTGTCTCCATTATGCCATATTATTTGTAATTAAATGCATTGCAAGCACTATTGTTAGTGCTTTCCGATGCGTTTGTCACATTCATGGTGGTTCTTAGCATTTAATTGAACTTTTTTTCTCTAAATGTGTCATTGTAGGACTTTTGAGAAAGTACGACAGTATTTTGGGGCACAGAGTGAGAGTATCCCAATGTCATTTGTGCTGGGATTTTACGTGAGTCTTGTGGTGAAACGATGGTGGGAGCAATACAAACTGCTACCGTGGCCAGATACACTAGCACTCTTCATAAGTGCCGCCATTCCAGGAAATGCAAGTATTGTTGAAATTTTTGAGTAAACTTCCTCATAATAAAGGGTGCGATATTATTTTGCACACAACAAAAAAATTTTAGGAGGAGCAAGGAAGACTAATGAGACGGAATATCATGAGATATGCCTGTTTGGCATATGTGATAACATTACAGAGGATATCACTGAGGGTAAAACGGAGATTCCCAACTCTGCAGCACATCGTGGATGCTGGTCTGATGCTGGAGAGTGAGAAGAAGATCTTCGAAATTATGAATCAGAAGAGCCCTATGTCCAAATACTGGATGCCCCTGGTATGGGCAACAAATATCATCAATCGTGCGCGGAAAGATCAATTAATTCAATCTGATCATATTGTCCAGACACTTCTTGTAGAGTTGTCTGACATTAGAAGACGCCTAGGTGCTCTAATTGGCTATGACACCGTCTGCGTGCCATTGGTGTATACACAGGTACTAACAAATCTTTCACTTGACTTTACCTATTTAGGTTAAATTAGCAAATCTCTCACCTCTCTCGCATCAGAGAAGACGTAGAGAAGAAACCGCGTATCAGTGGCATTGAAACGCTAACAGATGATTATTTTACTGACTTATCAAACGGGGTACTCCCCAACTCTCCATTTACCTCTATCATCTACCACGCTATTCACAGTGTGTTGTGTAATTTAATACTTGCTAACTTGTCTTGCCTAACTTTCTCACATTCATTATTTTGAATGGCAAGAGTCTCTATATATAGAAAATTAATCATGCGATTGTTATAATTCATGTACTGTGGTGACTCTCGTCTTTGGGTCAAGCTATGCAAACGGATCGTCACCTTTAATTGAATTATCAAATCACTCAGCAGTTGACATGTTTAACTAGACAAATTGATTTACTGGTGAAATTTGCATGATGCGTATTTTATGAAATTTGTTTGCACTCTTCTAGGTCGTCACTCTTGTGCTGTACTCATATTTCATAGCAGCCCTAATGGGTCGTCAGATGGTACCTCATATCGATGGATTTGTAGGAAAATACGAAGATCCTGATCTCTATTTTCCCCTATTTACAGCCCTTCAAGTAAGTTTTTACTAATTTAAGCATTAACTAATTTAGTTTTCGCAATCTGCAAATTCAATATTCAATGAGTTAAATGCTAGGGCATGTACTTTATGTTACAAGGGTGTCCCGTGTTTGTATTTCCTTTAGATCATCATGATTTTCCTAGCATTAAAAACTTTCTGATTAGAAACCAAGTAGATTTCAGTGTACTTGATTTCACGGCATTTTGGGTTATCAGCCCTATCTTTGTATAGGAACTACAGTTTGTGAGATACATAAATAAAGGCCGAGACATTAATTAATTGACGGAAAATTTAGAAAACGAGCACTAGAACACATCTTGGGAAAGCCCAACAAGGATAACTCTGGGATTTTCGTTAAGGATGTATTTAGACCATTTACTTAGACGATTCCTGCTTTTTAATAACTGACTGTTCATAGTACAAAACATCATAAGACATATCAACGATCAACCAAAGGATACTCAGTGGAGTATGTTATCGTTAGGCAAGTCCACACAGTACGTTAAAGACGCTCTACCCTTAATTTCCCTTCTGAGGTTAACCTTAGGAGCAGAGCTCATTAAGTATCCAATCAGAGATTAGGAAAACAATAACAGTAATATGGGTTTCAGACTTAAGGTTCAGCCATTTAGCTTAACTCCGCTAATTCCTTATCAGGAATGTTTTTCGAGGAAATTATTGTATAGGGCAAATTTTGAAAAATCAGTAAAATTTCTTGTTATTCAAATTTTTGAGATCTTCAGGAACTGGGCTAAACCTTCAGTCCTTAGTCGCAGAATCAATGTGTGGCTTATGAGGCAGTCTAGTCTAGTTCTTTTGTAAGATGTTGTGCAGGAATATTATTATTATTAAAATAAAATCATTTCATATACAGTCAATATAAATATACCAATTGTCATATAAAGTAGTAGAATTTCGGAAAAGTTCTGAATGAATAGAATATCCTTTAAACATTCCAAAATTCAGAACAGGTATGAAAGATAAAAATGTATGTGTTTTTAATTCACTAATTCAATTCCTATACAACAGAACATAATAACTGTTCACATTATTATAGAATCGCACGTCATCGGGATTCGATAGACTTATTAATTCAAAATTATTAACTAATACATAATATTAGATCAGTATTTCAAATATTTAGCAATTTAATTGAGATGTAATGCATCTCTTTTTAAAAATAGAAAGCGATCCAGCAGGGATATTATATATTTTTTGAGCTCAATAAGAAGGTCTTAGGTCGGCTTCAGAATAGAGGTTTAGCCCAGTTCCCAAATGTCTCAAAATCTTAAATTGCGAGCAATTCTATAGCTTTTTGAGATCCTAATAGGTCATTTGTCCTTAATTATCCAATCCTAAGTTATTTTTTTCCAAAAAATAGTAATTGATAAAAAATTGGAGAAGTTAAGCCATATAGCTAAACCTTAGGTCTGAAACCCGTATTACGGTAATGCAATTATTTGTAGCCGGAAAAGTTCAAGGGAGAAGAAGGAGCAACTAAGATCGAAGCTCTCGGTTGATTATTTCGTGGTCACTGCACGGTTTGTCTAATGATAAAAATTAGTCTATTTATAGTAGTCATTAGACTTTTTAAATTACTACAATATGTACTAGGTTAGGGGGAGGTGGAATTACGCTAAAATGACTTAATATTGATTTTTTTCGCATTTGAAAGAAATTGGACCTTGACGTAACATTGTTTAGATAGACAGAACAATTGTAGATATAACTTCCCAGCTTCTTTTAAAAAATATGCAAAAAATTTAGTGTATTTATTATGGACCCAATTTTGTTTAATTGGGGCATGGGGCTACACATGTTTCCCGATTCACATTTTGTAAAAATTATTTTTAATTGAATTTCAACTTTAAAGTTTTATTGAATTGGAGTCTCACTTTAAAATTAAAAATAATAATAATAATAAAATATTACTACACAATTTTAAACGGGAAAAACATTTTTGGTGAAAAAGATAAGTAAATTTGTTAAGTAAAAAAATAAATTTGCTCAGTAATGGCTCCGGCACACCTTTTAGACCAGGGAAAATTCATAAAGTCTAGATTCACATTCCTTTATTTCTTACAAGTTTTGCATATGTCTGTTCTATTCTTTCACACTCTTCTTCTTCTTCCTTTTAACATCACACCACACCAAATTAAATTTAGTTGTGTAATTTGGAGTCCGAAAGAGTGAGATAGACTTATTCAAATCTTTATAGAAAGAAGGGGACGCAAATTTCGCTTTCATGAAATTTTACTGATATAAAAGCTGTGGCGGAGGCATAAATATTTCAAAATGGGCAGTAAATGATTTTGGTAAAAAAAGGTCCATTTAAATCAGTAAAAAATTAAAATACTTCACAAACTTGTTAATTTTCTCTTTCTCTATAATGTTTCATTACACACCAATTTACATTTTTACTGACTATTTTTACCAAAATACGACCTAATCTGCAGGAGTCCTTTCAATACCGAGATAATTATTTAATACCATGGGCAATCACCAAGACTTTAGAAGCTAGTTGCATATTCTAAAACAAAATGTCTATGCATAATGGTAATTTATAAAATCTTTCAATAGATTTTGACATAAAATATCTATGTACATGAATAATAGAAAAAGAAGTATTAAGTAATACATTTTGTATATTTTCTACAATTTCGTAAATCATAAATTTTTCTTAGCGTAATATTTTCATAGACTTGCATAGAGGTAGTAAAATTTACGTTAGAAACCGTAAAAGAACAGCCGGATACTTTGAATTTAAAATGACAATAAAGTTGACACTTTTACGACTCTATTGTCAGAAATGCCATAAATTCTAAAATATGGCCAATAATAAAAGTTATAAATTTTTTTTAGAAGCATATGCAATCAAATTTGGTTATCATTTCGAGGTAGACATAACAAAATGCTCAGAAATGTATTTTATAATTTAATGTATGTACCTATCAAGTCTTATTGTATCAGATAGCATGGTGTCAAGGTGTCTATTCAGTAGTGAGTGTAAAACGTGCAAAATTAACTGTTCTCATCTCATTAATCTTGTAAGGAACAGCTTTTCCATCACCCAGACAACTCTTTAGAGCGTTTGAAATATTTTTGCCAACTACTAAATAAAAAATACTCAAGCGATGAGTGCGATATTTTGTAACCTTTTCAATAAATACATTTTACAGGTGATAAAAAATTGTATAATAAAATTTTTGCACGTTTTACCAATCATCACTTCTCGACGGAATACTAAGTCATTTCTCTTCGACCATTTGTACCATACAATTAAAATTGCTCAGACGTAATAAATACTATGCCGAACCGTGAAGTTCTCTCTTTTTTTTTCCTCGAAACATCCAGCCATATATTGGCATTTTAATGGTAATCCAAACAAAATTTGCAACCTGTGTATAGTAATTTCTGTGGAAAAAAATCACTCTCTGAGGTGATTGTCTTAAAGAAAAATTTTAAACTTTTGTTTTCTTGATATTATTTTTTTTCTTTGTAGTTTTGCTTCTATGTTGGCTGGCTGAAAGTTGCCGAAGTTTTAATTAATCCCTTTGGCGAGGATGACGACGACATTGAGCTGAACTGGTTGATTGATAGACATATCAAGGTAAATAAGAAATCGCTTAAAATACTTGTCATCTCACAGAAAATATGACTTGTGAAAGGTACCGAAAAAGTCAACAAAAATATTTCAGTATCAGTTTGTGTGCAAATATTTCTGCAAGCAATTAGTGAATTTAATTAAAATAATTTCATGCGTCATTATCTCTAATGATGTTCAATGACTTTCTCAATTTAATGTGATTCATGTGCCATTAAACCAGCTATTGTTGAATTTTTAATGAAAAAAAAAAGTCTAATATTGTACTGTATGAAAAGATTCAAAAATGGCCATACTTCACTAACGAGACGATTAAAAAATCCCCGAGAAAAAAAATAGATGAAAGCGAAAGGAATAAAAACGAAATAATATGCAAATAACAATTCAAAATTAAAATACTCTTCGAACCTGTTAATGAATAAGCGTTTTGGATTTTTGACTGTATCAAATACGAATTGATAGGAGATTTCGTCACAAAAAAAAGAATATCATAGAATCATCCAGCTGCTTTTTTCTATAATCTCTGATGATAAATTCGTGCACGTGTTTGATTTTTTTGTATGATCTCAAAAATATACAGATAAATATTTATAGACAGATATTCTTTCAGTCTTAGCTTTTTGCTATTTCTTCGCTTTCGGAAAACCTCTAACGTGTTTTTTTTTCTATTCTTGCAAAATTTGAATCAACGTCACTTATAGAAAAATCTATCAATGTCAGAGTTGTTAAAATGTAGTTCAGATGGAAGATCGAGGTTTTGACACTGAAGCTACTTTTTGCGAAGTGTTCAATGTGCTTTGAGGATAAAATAGTGCAGGTTCTACACTTTTGACCAATTAAAAAATATCTAATTGATAAATGTTCAGCACAAGAAAAAAATTAAAAATTTCTGTGCAGCAAATAGCTATTACATAAATATTAAATTGTTGTTTTTTAATTACTTACGTACTCGATTTACGTCTTATTTTGAAAATTTCAGTACTGGAATCACACTTATTTTAGGATAAAAATTGTGTAAAACGGCTCGAAGGACCAAAAATGGTATTCACTTCGCACTGACTGTCACAGATGGCACTTGTATCTTAAAAAAAATGTTTTCCTTTGAAACTTTGAAGATATAACTTTTGTAATAATTGCACTTGTCTTTGTTCAGGTGAGTTATCGAATGTTGCAGCTGTGAAGATTTTCTGAAAAGAATACAAAGAACAAAAGTTATTCTTTTATGATTGAAAAAAATTATTTGATTATAGATAATGAATGTTTGTTGCTGAAAAATCATTCTAATTAAATCTACATGAATCACTCAGTGCAATTCTTTGGATTCTAATCATGTGAATGGAGAGTGGCTTTGGTGCTTTTCGCTCATTTGATTTGCAATCTTATGATTAAGCCGAGATATTCATGAGAATCGACAACTACACAAACATTGGATCATCTTTCAATACAATGTGGTATTTTTAAATTTTCACACATTGTACCAATAATTTGTGAAGAATACTCCGTAATCGTGTTAATTTGCCAGAGGAACCACGCAAATTAGTTAGACTACCACATATTCATTTAATCCCTGAATAACAGCTGATTTTTCCAATGAAGAACCGTCCTCAGTATTTTGTTATATTGGCAAACAATATGCAAATAATTTTTCACATGTGTTTTCTTAGTAATTCCGCATGATTAGTTAAACCGTCCATTAAAAAAGTTAGTCGATAAAAATTGTTGTGCTTGAGCTTCAAGTGCAAGAAAATATTGCTTCCACGGAAATTATGTGACACAAATACAAACAGTGTTGCATGTTTGGTCAATTGCTAAACATTCCTGTCCTTATTTACATGATCACCAGGTGAATTTGATCTTTTCAGGCGTCTTACATGATTGTCGATGAGATGCACGAAGAACACCCTGAACTGCTCAAGGATCAATATTGGGAAGAGGTAGTACCCAAGGATTTACCTTACACTCAAGCCTCTGAACACTATCGCCGTCACGAGCCGAAGGGATCAGCTGAGAATTACAGAGTCAAGCCTGCGGATGCAGTTTATGCCAATATCGTGCCAAGCAAAAATCGTCACCTTCCTGATGATGTCTATGCCGATTACGAAAGTGTTGACACACCAATGGTGGAGCGTCGAAAGAACTGGTTCAGTCGTCAGATAACGAGAATGGGATCTGCCAGAAGTTCATCCACTGCATATTCATCTGGAGGACTTATGACTCGCAACAGACACAATTCTGTTTATTCAAGTCCTGAAGCAGCCCTGGGGCAGCAAATTCAAGGAACTGCACCAGCACAGCAAAAAATGAGCTTCTATGAGAAACTCGTTGGAAGAAAGTCTGGTCGCAGTGGGAGGCAGCTTATCAAACAAAGTGAGTCACTATCATAAAGTCATGGCACATGTTGCGGTTTCAATTGAAGGTCAATGAAGAATTAAAATCAAATTCATTAAAGACAAAGTGAAAGTAGACTATATACTAAAAGAGTACCTAGGGAGAAGTGGGGCACCTTTGAAATTGGGGTTTTTCACCTATTTTTAGATAAGATTGAGCCTTATCGTGATATAATTTTGCTGCACATATAGATTGAGAAGATAAATTACATTATGATATGGCTCAGTTCCATTTAAACATAGAAGAAAAATCCCAATTTTAATGGTGCCCCACTTCTCCCTATTATTCCTACTTTAGTTTTATTTGGTATATAAAATTTGCATTACCTCTTCTTGTAGGAAAATATTAAAGAAAATACGTCATGTTACTTGAATTTTGTTAGAACATTAAATAAATTATAGGGGAGGCTGGGGCAAAGGTCACAAATCGAAAATTTCAAAATTCAATATTTTCCAAAATAAATAAGATAGCGGCTCAAATTTTTTCCATAGATAGCCTCCATAGGTCTTCTTCAATGTCGTAAGTTTGTTAGAATTTGAACAAGGAATTTAGAAAATAAAAAATATTGATATTTTTAGCCCTATTTTTGAAATATTTTCCATGCAGAAGATATCAATTATTACCTAATTATATTAAATTTGATGCACTGGTGAATATTTCCCAAATTATCTGGATATTCCTTGAATACGAATCCGCTATCTATTTCAGAATTTTACAAAGATTCTTTTCTCCAGAAATCCTTTTATTAAAAACGACCACTTGGGGTAAAAAGTAACAAAAGCTATGGAGCAAAAAGTAACAAAAACAGAAACAATTTCTGATGTCCCACGGTGAAAAGAAACGTCAATGCTATGTGTCGCCGCTTGTTGTTTGCATTGGTCAAACGATTTGGAGTCTTTTGTGTGTGTTTTTCTTTGTAAACTAGCTTAAAATGCGCTTTTCTCGCTCAGATAGAGAAAACGGTGTTTTACAAAGGTGTAGAAGAATAAATTTCCTATGAAAATATGTAATCTAGGTATTTTACTTAAATTTACGGAATCCCGTAATAAAACGAATCAAAATTTGATAATATCTTTTGCCTGATACTATTTGCCCCAGCATTTTTGAGAATGATCACAAAATTACTTTTTAGAAAACGGCTCGATAAATATATTTCCTTACAAAATAGAAGAAAATGACTTTCAAATAGTTCTAGAGCGGTAAATTTCCTATAAAACTGTGCTAATTAGAAATTTTGGAGGTGCTCGGAAAGCTTGTAAAAAAATAAAATATCCGTTCTGTGACTTTTTGCCCCAGTCTCCCCTAATATTTTCACGAAATTGCCAATAGGCGTTCTTCGACCCTAAAAGAATCTCAAATAAATCCAGTTCTACATTTTTGTAATAAAACTTAATTCAATATTATCAACTAGTTGGTATTCTAGAAACAGCTCTTTAATTACTTATATGTTAAAAAGCATTGAGAAAACTTTCGATTTCTATAACGCAATTACTTATTTAGGTATTAAAAACTTTAACAATAAACTTCTTAGTTGAGAGATTCTCTTTTGACTAACATAAACAAGTTTTTACTCCATACCTACAATCTACACCTTTAATTTCAAGTTTTTTTTTCAAGAAACCCAAAGCAAAAACAGATATTACAACTTTTTGTCAATTCCAAATAGAAATGGATGAAGTTTCTGGGAATCTCCCAAAAAAGTTGTTGAGAAATTTTGCACGCTTGTGTAACAGGATTGATTTGTCGCCAATCCATCAAATTCGAGCTTATGTGCTCAGTGGATATAGTTAAATCAATGGACCATGCACAACCTTGTGACTTTCATTTGACCACTGATTGGCGAATATCCGCTTAAATCTCTATGATGGACACACAAAAAGAGCAGACGGTGCAGAGGAAGATTTCACATTTATCATTACATGATCGCATTCGATGATTTTTACTATATGCTCACAGCATTTTTTTTATACCAAATGGTTGATAAATTAAACCCATGACTACACATTGGAATTTTTCTTACATTTTTTTTGTATTAAACCTGTTCCATCCTCTTTATAACTTCTTGATAAGTCTTTTGGACTGTCTGAATGAGACAATCATTTAAATTCCAGTTGAGCAACATTTTAGCATAATGCGTAAAAATTTGGTATCACTTATTAATTAATGATTAAATGACAAGGGAGCTTTAATTGATTTTGGGTGATTTTCTTTCTGGTAGGTTCCAAATTGAGCCTAAATGGCGTAGTTGCTTCAAATGCACCTCCACGAAATAGACCGCGTATACCGACGCCGGATGTAACGAAGGAAGTTATGGACAGAGAAAATCGTCTATCGATTGCAATGACACCCACATCATCCAATAATCAGACATCAGTTGCATCTGGAGTAGCTTTAATGGCTCAACAGGTAATCAAAGTACCAATTGATCTCGAATAATCACTTTAGAAATTCATGGAAGGCTTTACAATCTCAGAATTCGCTCAAAATTTTAAAACTCTGGAGGTTACAAAAAACTTTTGTAACCTCCAAGAAACAAATAGAAAAAAGACTTCTTACCTTGCTTTGCTTTCATTTTCAGCTCGCTACTACTCCTTCAATGTATGCTCCAGCGATGAACTCTGATGTATCCGTTGTTGGCACGTTATTGCTGTCGCCGATCAAAGAGCTGGAATCTGGTTCGGTAAACAGCAGCCTTAACACAAGCAATCCCGCAACGACAGCCTTGGCCAAATCCATCCTGTCGTCAAATCTTCAGCAATCAGGTTGGTACTATCAGCCTGTGGACAAAAGTGGTAGATGTAGATGGAGAAAAATGAAAGTCTCAGATTTGCATGTTGTGGTTCTTTCAGGAACATCGCCCTACAACAACACTAGCGTTAGCAACATCACGGAGCTCGCTTCGTTTGCAGCTGATGACGAAACTGGGAAAAACAGTACAGCTATTCTTCCAGCTGTTGTATTCCCAACAAGTCTAACTAGCACAGAGAATGGCATGAAGGTGGCCACTTTGCCAAGGAGTCTTGCGAAGAGCTCATCGAATGTGATTATCACCGAATTAACGGAAAGCGATACGGATAATGTTGATGCGACAGCAACAAAGGGTACCCTATCTCGAGAAAGCAGTAATGCCACAACCAACTCAACGCATTCAACATTAGAAACCTTTACGGGGACTATTGCGGGATTGTTCAAGCCGGCCGAGAGTGTCCGGTCCACGGGCAAGAAGTCAGACAGTAAGACTGGAGAAGTGTATGTTTAGAAGAAAAGATGCTGAAGGAGCTCCCTTAGGATTAGTATGTAAATAGATCCTGTTATGAGTTATTGTCCCCAAGAATATTATTTTTATCATATCTGTAGTAGGAATTTTCACAAATAAACAATGAAATTTAGTATTCAGTGTCCTGACTATTAAAAAAAAATGCTTTTGTAGTTCAATTTATAAAGCGCTGGATTTTTGACGGAAAAGGATTGGATTCTGATCTAAACACGAATCTAGTGAGACCTTCATACACCAGATGGGTCTTTGGGTCGGTAAAATTAATATTTTTGATACGTTGAAAATAATTTGTAATCAGCTATCACAAGGATGCATTCTGTTAGTTCACATTTAATTTATGAAACCGTGATACACTTGATTTCATCGGATCGATACATAACGATCCGTGTTATGTAGTTTATGTTCGAAATTATACCTATTTTTTATAAATTTCTGTAAATATTAAAAATTGGGGAATCAGTGGCGCAATAGGCAAGACCGTTGACTCTTGGGCGGATCGATTCCCTGGCTCGATTCACTGTTGTGAGTTCGAGTCCCGCCCGGTGCAAAGATCTGAATGTTTAGAAAAAGACATTTTCACTGTGATATAACGTAATAAAAATGCACCGCCTCGCCCAACAACTCCGGGAGCATGGAAGAAGCATTCACCATACTACGGGAAGGCGCTCCTGGGCGGTCTACAATGGACTTCGCAGATTTTTCCAACACGGGATATAACGCATTGTAAAAAAATGATTACCTTGCAATAAATATCTCGAAACGATTAATAATAATATTAAAAATTTAAGTTCAAAGAAAGAGTTAAATGCTTTTAGATATTTTTTTATGTAAATATGGGTCATTTCTCTTAATATGCCAATTCGTGGTACCCTTCTCTTAAAAAAATGCTGACTCAGGAAATTTTTATTAAAATAAAAGTTATAGTTTTTACTCAAATTTTAATTTATTCTATTTCGATTACAAATAAATGTATTTTTAAGGGGATCATAGGAATCGTTTTGAAGAGAACAAACAGATGAATTTCGGATAAGGGATTTAGTTTTCATAATTATTAGATTATATAAGGAAAGAGTACCCCGGATCGGAATGTTAAGAGACATGCTCCATATTTAGTTGAAAATATAATCCTCAAAACATTATTTGGTATTTTTAAGAATGCTAATTGATACATTAGTGATCCCTTTAACTGTATCTGTGCTTTTGAATTTTTAATTTTTACAATAGGTTAATAAAGATATGTGTAATTGCAATCTTGCACTCTGTACCTCGGATCGTCAGGAATTTAGTCAGGTGTCTCAGGGAAAATTGGTTTTGTAAATTAAATCTGAGTTAATCCACTGTATTCTTGTGAGAGTTAAATGGTAAAAAGTAGCTAACAATTAAAAAAAAAAAATTAATTTGGAGCAACAATATGGTATTAAGCCGACGATCCGAGGAACACTGCCGATCGCTGGTGCGGCTGGTGCTCTTCTCTTACTACTTTACCGGAAAATAGGAAATAAATAATCTAAAGAGGTATTTTTTCTTAGCCCATAATTTGTGAATAAACGCTTTAATTAAACAGAAAATAACCCTGATTATCAGGAGGGGACGTGTTACTTGGCCTCACTTCTGATTCCTGGGGCCTCGGTCAGGATGCGGGGACTCTTGGTGCCAAGAGCTCACTCTAACCACTATCACGAATTATTTTTGTCGACGGAGTTGTTCTGTTCAACTCCCTTCCCTTGCATGTCAGACCCACACTGGTTGGCATTGATAAATTCTACCAGACCGGGTCAGGATGAATCCTGAATTTTTGATTTCTCTTTATGTCTTTGCTTGTAGCTTCATTCATTATTGCTAATTTCTCTAATCAAACAATGTAAGAGAGGCGGACCGTATTAGCTTTATTTTAAAATAAATAAAATAAAATAAATGTTTAAGCGAATATGGGGATGTGTAGAGTTATTGTAAAGAATCATGATCTTGTTCGTAGTCACATATTCTTCTGAAACATGAATTTGTAGCAAAAAAATTGCGAAGTCCTAATCGGTTCCTAATCGGAAAGTTAGTTCCACGGAAGATTTTTAATCCCTTATGAAAGGAAGAACTATTCTGGAGCCTACAAGGTGTTTGCAGCGCTTCCGAAAAGAAATTAAATTAAGCACACATTTCAACAGTAAGAACGGTTAGCCATATGGCTCACAAGGATACTACAATCTGAAAAGTCTTCATGATGGATTTGATGCTTCAAGAAGACGACGTCGACCCAGTCTCCAATGGACTGATGACGTTGATCAGGATTCTAGGTCAATATAAGAATGTGGAACTAGAGGATAATCGATAATACGTCAGATAAGTTAATAAGTAATACAGGCTTCAGACCTAAGACTGAGTCATATGATTTAACCTTTCAAAATCCTTATCAGTAAAGATTTCTTAAAAGATTTTGACTTAGAATTAATTTTTAGGTTAAATTCTCCATTTGATTCTAAAAAGCCAATAAAATTGTTTTTAGGATTTTGAGCCCTTCGAGAACTGGGCTAATTCTCTAGTCTGAAAACCACTTAAAGGAATGTATTTAATAAAATAAGGGTTACTGAATATTCCTTTTATAACACAAACTAAAATATCCCAATGCACTGTATAAGTTAACCCTGAGTTGCAAATCTTAAGTGCATCTAACCATGACTAGTAGCTCTATTGTCTCTGCTATACAATATTAGAAGAAATATGAATATTTAAATATTTTCAATACATCAACTGCAATACTAATGAAGACATTAACTCTAAAGAAATGTGATTGATATTAAAATATTTCTATTTCTCTTAAAAATGTATAGTTAGTAGTGTGACTAGAAATACCAGTCGTGATTAGAATCACTTCAGAATTGCACCCGCTGTAGAGAAATTCTCTAACAGTATGACAATTTCATGACAAATTTGAAAAAAAAAATTGGCAAATTCAGAAGAACTAATCAAAAATCCGATTTATATCGTTGCTAAGATTATCATAGATGTTCTTGCAATGACCAATCTATTATCACTGGGCTTTAATATTGTCCTCCCGAATTTACCACGAAAATTTGTCATATGACATTGCCGTTTCCAATTTCCCTGTTGGTCCCAAAATCGAAATTTGAGGTTTTCAAATGTATTAATCTTTTATGCAAAAAAGATATTTTGTTTAATGATTAATAATCAAGACTTTTAAGTGCACAATTTCCGTTGTTTTTTTTAATACACTGTTAAATCGAGAAATTCTGACATTGCCAAATGTATTTAGATATACATATAGGGGAAAGTGGGGCACCACCAAACATGGGGTAGCACCAAACACTGCGATTTTTCAATCAGATATTCTACTTCTAAGAACAAGGCCTATAGGAATTTATAGGCACTATAGAGATGCTTGTCCATTGAAGAAATGGTCGAGATAGTCCAAGTAGTTTAGAAATAAAAATTAGTGTTTAGTGCTACCCCGTGTTTAGTGGTGCCCCAGTTTCTCATATAACGTGTCTTTGAGAAATTTATTGCAAAAATTAATTGGCCTACAGATGTGCGATAATATTTGAAATTTGAAGTCACTATTTAATTTTTTTCTATGAGATTATAAAGATCATCAGACAGATAACATTTAATAGACACTTGCGGTTAATACAATGTAAGAAATCTGTGTTAAGTGTTAAAAAAGAAGAAGTTCATACTAAAACTTAACACGTGCTTTCAGGAGAAATAACATCAAATCAAATTGATGCTGACGTTTCTAATTTCTCAAGAAATAAAAAAAAGTTAATAAAAGATGAAATAACAAAGTATTTGATTAGCAACTCAAATATTTAATTTAATTAACATAAGTTTTTTTCATATTTGCTACTTTATATTCGATACTAGTTGTGATTTATTCATAATCACAGCTAATTTTCAATTTTTAATTTTTGTTCTCATACACAAGATTCAAGATTTAAGATTCTACCAGTCTATCATTTTATTTGAAAATCTAAGTTTCTTTAGAATGTTCTTTAAAAAAAAGAAAATTGTGTATTTACACAATAACCACCCTCTTTATGCCTCGCAACCGGTAATTGCCTCGTCACTCAAACGAGAAGAATTTTATCAGCATCCACAACAATGATATCTAAAAGTAAGATCGTGCCACAGCAATTAACACATATCATGAGTTACCATCATGTATTCCGGTAATTTTACTGAACGAGGGAATATCCCATTGAGAGATGCTTTCGCATGGATGTTTTTTTCCTTCTTATTTTAGTGTACAGTCAGTCAGGTGGACAAATAATAATACTTTTGTCAAGATCTGACTCACTCATCTTCATTAATTGACCAAGATATCTCTATCTGGAGGATAGAATTTTCAATAAAAAGCGGAATATCGCAAAAACTGCTTTGTAATGCTGGAAAAAGCTCTAATCTCATTTTCACTTTAAATGCAGATCTCCCAATTACCACACTATTTTTCAACGGTCAATAAAAAGAGTCTACATGTAAAAATAAAAGGTCGATGTTTTCGAGCGGATAATTTAGTTAATGCGTGTGTTTCCGCTTCTTTTGTGTCGCATTTTCACAGTTAAACAGCCACGCAATCGGGAATTTAAATATATTATAAGAGAATGTGTCTCCACTCAATCGGTGATCTCTTAAAATTAAAAGGTAAATAATTCAAAAATCAAATAAACTCGTTTTCACACTGAACACATCGATCTTCTGACTTACTAAAAAATTCCACAAAACAACATAAAATATCCGCAATTTGTGCCTACATTTTTCCCCATGCAATTGCCACGTCAGGTTAATTATTCAATTAACTTTTAAATAGCCAATAGAACAAGATATCCATTGCATTGCAGGGGGAATTGTCTAAAGCCAGTCCGAGTCTAATAATTTTATTCAATCGTGTTCCAATGTTTATATCAAGTTAAATTGGAGGAAAGGCACACCAAGAAATGAACATAATATTGCCATTTTCGAATTCAAAATCCACTCTATTGAGCCACTCTTGGGCACTATTTTATTGCAAAAGGAGAAAAGATCAGCTGGATAAATTAGTTATCGCTTATAGATAAAGTAAAAGGGTGGAGTCGCTGGTCGTTGTCCTTACTCTACATTCAAATTCAATGTCTTCGCGACTACATCAATAATTTTTCAGCAATTATTTCTTACATAATATTGCGTGCATTTAAACTTCAAATAAATACACCTAAGAGATAGTCCACCTTTGCAAGAACCTGCACCACAGAATAGATATATTTTTCGTGGTAATTCTCACAGATAAAGCTCATTGACTATTTTTTCCTTTTTAGCAATATCACAAGACGTCCCAAACAAAAAACATTCACTATCTCACTGCTATTGCCCTGAAAATTGATTGGCGTTTGCAGATTAAATTGTGGCTTTTATACGATCGTTTATTTTATTGTGTACACCCCGCATAGAAAAAAAATGTCTATCAGTCCAAGATGACTAAATCAATGTTCTGCAGTTGCAGACAAATGGGTGCATGAAATGTGCATATTGTGAGAAATTGAGCGACTCGAGCCAGCATGTGGTTTTCTCTAATTGAACACAAGACTTGCCCCTTTTTGTCGCCAATCTCAATTGGACGCTTATGCACTATTATTCTCCATATTATTTATTATTATTGGTGTAACCGAAAAAAAACTGCATAAACACCGTGCACTGGTCCAGTCTCGGCACTCCAAAGACCAATATACAAGGCAGTTCTTGTAATCAGATTTAACAACAAAATGTTTTATAGAAGTATGTTTTATAAAAATACAATTTCTAAAATTATAATTTGATCAGGATTTTTTTTTCTCTCTGCACTGAGAAAGAAAGAAGATACGACTAACTTTTAACATCTTTTAGGGGTAAAAATAACATGAAGAGAGGTAATTTTAACCCCTAACACACCTAAAATTGGTAATTTTGACACTGATCTCGGATCAATATATTATAGGACTCTGGGTCCCTCGTGTCTATACGTGAAACAGCATTGAAATCGTCTTAAAGGACCAAAAAAAATATCTTACATTCATTTCTGGTGGAGAGCGGTCAGGTCTACTCCTGAAGTATTTCTTGATCTTATAAGATCTTATAAGCCTATAGGCTGTTCTCCTTTGATCCTAATTTTCGACTAAGCTGTCAAATTTTCGATGGAAAAGAGGTGAGGGCTATGCGACAGCTTAGGGCACGTTGAAAAAAAGATCATGAGAGTCTGCCAAATTGGAGAAAGCAACAAATTTTTGGCACCTATATTTAGTTTTCAGACCTGAGAGAAGCGGGCCAATTTCGAATTGCGGCAGCTCCTATATTAGGAATACATTAGCTCTGAAAAATGCGACCAGTTTTAGTGTAAAGTTTTTCCTGTCTTCGTACACATTTCACGAGATATTTTCAAAACTACGTAGGTTGCCAATTTGGGGTTCTCGGTTGCCTCTTCATTATTAAATTGGCTTTTATTTTGTATTATTATTTTTTGCTAATTTATTCTACAATGACAGAAAACAGCTAATAAACTCAAAAGTTTTGTCGGCGCGCTAGAAGCATATGGGAAACACAGGAAATGTCTGAGTAATAACTATAGTCGATTTTCGGACAAAATTTACTTTTCGATTCACTATCAATTCATAACCGCTTCGTGGCCGACTGAAACGCATTTAGACTTATCAAAGAATTTAAGACTTTTCCAACGAAGCTAAGCAGTATGACCATTTTCTGATGAGAAATACGCTCTCTGGAGCCTTTTTAACCTTTGATTTTGAAAATCTGTTATTAGAAAACCTCCATAAAGCATATACAGAAATGAAAAAAAAAATTACGATCCCCTTTCGAGCAATGCCAAAAAACATGGTTTTAGAGAGAAAAGGGTGTAGGTGTAGGGAAGTAGGGAAAAATATGTCAAAGACGTTTTCATGATGCGAAAGTCGACTTACAGGCGGTGCCTGTAACCTTTTGAACTCTAGATCTGTGGACAAATTGATCAAACAGACAGACGAATACACAGACGGACAATAAGCGAGACATCACTTCTCAGAAATCATCCGAAACGCCAGGATATGTTAGAAAAAATGGTTAAAAAAAATAGACATATACACTTAGGAAAAAAAAGAGGGTGCGATTAACTTTTTTTCCTCGTAACTTTAACACTTTTTAGGTGTAAAAATATATCAACATTTTTTAACGTTAATTTTACACCTTATTAAGGGTAAAATTAACATGAAAAAGGGCACCTTTAACCCCTAATACACCTAAAAAGGGTAATATTTACACCGATTTCGGATCAATAATGCAGGGTAAAATTAACATTTCCCAAATGTTATTTTAACTTTTTTGGATTTCTCTCAGTGTATGTATTATAATATGATATCTTGGTCGAATTCAAGCAGTGAAATCCAAAATTAAGTCATAAAATTTGATTTTGGTCAAAAAAGAATAATAGGGAAGACTGGGGCAAAAAGTCGCAAATCGAAAAATTCTAAATTCATTATTTTCTAAGCTAAAGTAAAAAAGATAGCGGCTCAAATTTTTTTCTATAGATAGCCTACATAGACCTTCTTCAATGTCGTAAGTTTCTTAGAATTCGAACAAGGAATTCAGACAATAAAAAATATCGAAATTTTTAGCCCTATTTTTGAAATATTTTCCTTGCAGAAGATATCAATTATTACCTACTTATTTTCCAAAATTGATGCACTGGAAAATATTTTCTAAATAATTTGGATTTTTTGAATACGAATCCGCTATCTATTTTAGAATTTCACAAAAGTTTTTTTCTCCAGAAATCCTATTATTAAAAATGGCCACTTGGGGTAAAAAGTAACAAAAGGTATAGAGCAAAAAGTAACAAAAAAGCGAAGCAATTTCTGATGTCTCACGGCGAAAAGAAACGTCATTATCATATCTCGCCGCTTGTTGTTTGCATTGATCAAACGATTTGCAGTCTTTTGTGTGTTTGTTTTTCTAAAATAGCTTGAAAAGCGCTTTTCTCGTTTTCTCACTTTTCTCGCAGAGAAAACGGTGTTTTACAAAGGTGTAGATGAATAAATTATCTATGAAAATATGTCCTCTAGGTATTTTTTCAAATTTACGGAAGCCCGTAATGAAGCGAATCAAAATATGATAATACCCAATGTCTGGTACTATTTGCCCCAGCATTTTTGAGAATAGTCACAAAATTACCTTTTAGAAATTAGCTCGATAAACGTATTTCCTTACAAAATACAGGAAAACTACTTTCACAAAGTTGTAGAGTGGTAAATTTCGTATAAAGGCGTCTACACATTGGGAGCAATTTTCGTCAAAAATTGCGTTTTTGACAGAAATTTGACGTTTCCCCCTACAACGCTGCAGGGAATTTCCTTCAAAAAAGCAATTTTTGACAAAAATTGCTCCCAATGTGTAGAGGCCATAAGACTGCACTAATTAGAAATTTTTGAAGCGCTCGAGTATAGCTTATAAAAAAATAAAATATCCGTTTTGTGACTTTTTGCCCCAGTCTGCCCTACAGATTTTTGTTCTTTAATGTTGTACTGCTCATTGGTTAAAAAAAATACACTCTAGACAAAAGGTTTTACTTTTTGTTAAAAGCTTGTGTAAAAGATTGTCTTCCATAGAATATGAAACAAAAATGGTTTTATTAATCTTATAAAAATATCCCATTTATATTCGTGAAAATTTCTTTTTTCGGAATAAAAGAAGATATTATAAATGAAATAAAAAGTTAGAACTTTTGGTGTTTGCTAGCTACAGTAAATCTTGTAATACAATAAACTCGATCAATTTAATCAAATATTTGCGTGCCAAGTCTAACTTTCTACCAAAAAATAGACAAAACTCTGATTATTACGTGTTTAATGACACAAATCACACATTTGAACGCTCATTAGCGACAATTTATTAATGTAACACGTATTAAAATTTTAATGAATAAGTGTGAAACCACAGTAATAAAAATAGATTATGTGCAGCCCCATTATTCTACAGATCTATGTACATCTATGAATATTATTATTAATATTTTTATTACAGAACGTAAAAATATTTAAATAATTAAAATGACAGTTGATTATATGATTTTGATTTTTTAATAGGGTAATAAAGTAATCATTCTTTGAAATCCAATCCTTTCTGTAAGTCATTCGCTTGAATTGATCTACAAAGAATTTCTATAGCATTCACACAACTCTGATACCGATAGAGAATAATGTCGGTACTAGAGGTACAGTGCATTTTGATTTAGTGAAAGTATAATTTGATATTTTGTGCGTTGCGTGCTGCTTTTTCACTCCATATAAATTAGACATTAGGCCACTTGTAGAAAAAGCCACTTTGGGGTGAGACAAGAGTTGAGAAAAGTGTCAATCTCGACGGAGGAAATGACGCCAAAAAGTTCCCCTTAAGCAACAAGCTTTTTCGGGGTCACATTTTCGTGTGGCTGGCGAATGACCATTGCAAAATGCAGAAAAGACCTTCACTTGGCTTTCTTGCTTTTGTTAGCTGGATCTTGACTTTTGCATGAGACTATCTCACAAAATTGGCGGCTTCGCGTCTACTTGGGCAATCAGACGTGAAGCTCACCGGCACAGTGTGATACCTTCATTGAAATGCATTTCAAGATTCAGGGTCCATCATGTGGTAAACCAGTTGGCAAATATTTTGGTGTGCTCTCCACGGCTCTCTTCATTCATTCTAGTATATTTCCTTTTAATTGCCCAGAGATTGATATTTCTGTGACATGTGGATGCTTGAGAGACAAGTCACTTTGTCATATCATAATAATTTTATTAATGGTACTATTTCGTTCTCGTCGCACTAGTGCTTTTGGACTGAAGTGTGGTGGAGATAAATGCTAAACGGAACCCACATTCTATTCCCATGGCGTGCAATTTTTCAATCAACGAAAAATTATAAAGCAACTCTCGATCGATCGCCATCAATCTCTTTTGATATACCAAATGTCTACATTCATCTAGTTCTTTGTGGCTGCCTGTTCAAAATTCTGCTGAACTCCATGGCGAAAGTCAGGAGGGAGAGACATAAACTATTGCAGAAAAAAAGCCGGTACGATTGTGTCACCAACGCTGGACCAGCCCATAATCCACATAAGTAAAAACCATGGCCAGAAATGCTTGCACTTGCTGACTTTTTGCCAGCCGTTACAAGCAATGTACCAGAATCATTTCACTTGAGTTTGCCGCCACTGAGGATTTTCAAGGCGATCCAGAGCACTTTTTCTCAGGAGAAGCTATTGATTTTTTTTACTATACCAAAACAATCGATTAATTTCTGCGAAATAATTTCACATCTTTATGCGCGATCATTTACGATTTTGCTCTCATCGTAAATGTCAACAGTTAATTGCCATTAATGCAGATCAGGTGCTTTTGGTACTTGTAAGCACTAAATTGTTTTCATATTATAATATAATACTTATAGTTAACAAATTATAATCGATTCTTGATGAAAAATATACTCTCATAAACCTTGATTACAATTTTATTGGGTGAATTCATACTGATCAACTACTAATGTAGTTCAAAATACCAGTAATGTAGTCCAAAGTGAGAATGCCTTAATCATTAGGTTACTCGTTTGGTCAAGTGGAATGTGATGCAAGTGTCTCAAGTTCAAATCTCCCTTTAGGTCACTTCTGGCATTAAAGGTGTTGCATCCAATGAGCTTCACTGCATTTGATTTTCGAACTCCCCTTGCAAGAAGGCCTAAGTTCCTCTATGGAACGTTATGCCATCATAATTTTACTATTATTTCAGGTTACTATAAAAATCTTAAATGTAATTGCATTTATGCAATTTTTAAATACGAAAAATCTTGATAATATATCATCATTAACATGGACTAATTCGACACGGCTGCTGAAAAATCTGCAGCTGACGAGTTTTGAACTCGGAACTTCAGTTATAGAGATATTACTCTACTAACTGATACACTGAGGCTCCACTCCCACAGAGATTAATCAGCTTCTACTACTCGCAGGTACAGAAATTTGTAATAATAAATTTTAATAATATTCTAATAAAATTAGACTTCACTACGTAGATATATTTTAATAAGTCTCACGTATTGATTCAGCCATATCTGAGGCCGTTGTAATGCCCTAGACACACTTACGACTTAAGCCGCGAAACGACTTATTGGAAAATTATGGAAATGTAGTTTAATCATTATTTCGAATATAATTACGCTAAGCCGTCTCTCGGCTAATCCTCAGGTCTGTCGAGGCCCTAAGTCATTGAAAGTGAGCAAGTTGGAAACGCCAACAAATAAGTTAGATTTTTTTAACCCTTTAAGGACGAGACACTTTTCATTCATTTTCAACCGCTTATCTTTATTGGGGTCGCGGGCCCATGACATCCAAATTAGCAGCCCATTTGTCGATTCTCCGCCACTTCAGGAAGATGTTCGGGCTCGATCCCAAGGCGTTCCAAGGCAAGATTCTGAATTTGATTCAGCCACCTTATCCTAGGTCTGCCTCGAGGTCGACGCCTTCTCACAATGGCTTGCATAGCTTTTCTGGGGAATCTTTTTCTATCCATGCGCTGAATATGTCCCCATACCATCGAACTTGTGATCTCTCAACCCGAAGAAGCAGCTCCTCGTCTATTTCCTCACGAACGGCCATATTTCTCACTCGATCTCGACGAGTGATTCCCTTAACCGCCCGAAGGTACCTTATCTCGGCAGCTTGTATTCGCGATCTTATACTTTCGGTCATTACCCAAATCTCATGACCATAGGTGAGAATCGGAATAAACACAGCTTTGAAAACCGATATCTTAGCCGAACGGCTGGACTCGGCCTTCCTCACCACGCTTCCGCCAAGCTCCCTCATTACTGCAGAAGCTTAACCGATTCGCGACGATAGCTCGGTGTGAAACCTACCATCAATCGTGAATAACACCCCGAGATACTTGAACTTCTCCACCTGTGTCAATGCTTTTCCATCAACATGTATGGTGCATTTCACAGGCTGTCGAGAAATCACCATTACCTCCGACTTTTTGTCGTTCATCTTCATACCTGTTTCGGCAAAAATATTTACAAATCGGTCAAGTGCGCGCTGAAGCTTCTCTTCGGAAGATCCAAAAAGAACCAAATCATCTGCAAAGAGGAGATGGCTCACCCTGAAATCCCCAATACGAATCGCATTCCGCCCCCGACTGCGTTCCATTGACACTTCTCATTGACCGAAAATCAACAATAAAAATTTACTGGTAAACAAAATTTGTATTAGTCGTATATAAAAGTATTTTTCATAGGAGGTGGGTGGATCTCCAAATTTTCATAATTTTATTCTGTGCAGAAATTGTAGAGGATAAAATTGTGATAAATAAGAGAGGTCCAGTTCAGTGCTTCTATCAATCTCCTATTACATTCCATCATCGGACGGAGTCTTCGGAAAATATTTTTCTCTAAAGCATAACGTCACAATGACGTCAGTACTTCTTCATAAGTCTTAATTAATTAATTAATTAAGACTTAGTATTTCGATTTCTGTGAAACTAGGGTAGAGTATGGTAGAGGCATTACTTGTGGCCTCTGTCTTCACTTTACTATGTCACAAAATGTTTTGGAAAAACCTCAAAATTAAAAACATTTGCAGTGCTATGATACCGCATCACATATGTAAAGACAGGCCACAAGTAATGCCGCCACCCTACTTTTGGCCACCCTTAAGCTTTAATGGTTTCGCTTTTTTGGACCGTGTATAATGGTCGTAAAGTGTGAAATTTTTGTTACACTAAAGTGAATTGTTGTATAAAGATATTTTGGAGCAACATCTATCTATATATTCAAAATACTTCTTAAGAATTTTGGTGAATCTTATGGCCTCTACACATTGGGGAGCAATTTTTGTCAAAAATTGCTCCCAATGTGTAGACGCCTTTATTCAAAAATATACAATTGCCCCAATTGTGCTTTTTTCACTTTTGGCCATTTGTTTTAATATGAATTTTATTAGAGACGTAATAACCTGTTAGAATATTAGAATTGAACATATTTTGAGTGTTGAAGTACCATTTATTCTTAAATGTCTTTTCTTAGTTATTTTATCTTAGATGGCCAAAAGGGTTGACTCCACCCTATTAAAATTCTAGTCATTCTGCTGACATAGAATTAAAAATGGACCAAACGAGGTATTCGTGGCATAATGTTGTGCTTCTGCCTCTAGTCATGTTGTACCCCTTAGGTACCAAAGGTACTTAAGCCCTTATCTTACCTTTGGCATAAGTATCCCTTAGGTACTTAAGCCAAAAGCATGGAAGATACTATATAATTTGTTATTTGTTGGAAGAATCTGCTAAGTCAATTTGAAATCGCCCAGGAGCATCTCTCGGCAAAGTGGATCCTTCTTTTGTGTTTCTGGATTTATTTGGGCAAATAATGTTGTAATCAATTAAAGAGAAAGCTTGCACAAAAACTGCATTTAATTTTTGTACATTTTTACAACCTATTCCACGTTAAATTAGTCTTTGCGCTTTGATTCTTATCACAATTTCTAAATAAGTTTCTCACCGTAACCAGCCTAATGGGTCTCGTGGCCGCCACCAAAAAGTTGTCGCCGCAATTACCGACCGAATCAATAAATATATCACCGGCAGTAGCTCAGCAAGAAACTGCAATTACTAATTAATAGTGCGCAATTCATTTCTCATGCAGCATTTTTGTCACTACGGATTTGATGGTCTCCGCCAGCGTCTCTGCATAAATGCCACGTGGAAGTTGCCTCAAAGGAGGCATTTTAATTATACCTCTAAAGATTAAAATGAATCGTTGGTCAATGCATCGCAGAAATGTCAGTCTGTGGATGCTCTTGAATTAAATGAGATGACCCATTTTTCTGGACGCTTTTTTTTATGCCCAAGTCCTTGCACTCAATCTCGAGGCAATTTGTCCTCACCTTCGTGGCATTCAAAAGAGATTCTTTTCTTCGGCCTCTTTTCTCCATGCAGGCGGTTCTTGCACTTTAATCAGAGACGTCTTGCACCCACAGAAGGTGAAATGAAGCAATTACTTTACAATAGTCCAATGTGCACCATACATTTATTATTTTCTGTTGGCAGCAGTATAATTATTATTATACATAATCGTGTATTTAATTTAATCGGTGTCCCATATATTGAACTCAGAAGGCAATTAGTCTTTCTTCGTCTATGAAGGAGACATTCAAAAAGAAGAAAAAAAAGCTCGCGCGCGCGATGGCAGAAAAAAAAGCTTGGCGGCAAACACTTTACTCTAAATTCAATGCAAAATCTCGTTAGAGATTCATTAATTCAGAGCCTCACATATGATTATATTTTCAACGATTATGAAATTGTAAGACGCGTATATTGCAAATTTTTCAATTTTTAATACCCATGAGACAATATTGTAACCGCCCATCTCAATGGGAGAATTCATTATTATTTAAATAAATTTTTCGCTCTAGTCTCATTGATATATGAAAATTTTCTTATGCAAAATTGGCTATAAATTGTTGGGGAGATATCTTATACTTGTATAGAGAATTATTGCTTAAATGTCGCTGCAAGTGAGAGAGACACCTCAAAATATTCAATGTATGCAACACTACATGATTCTCTATTATTCAAATTGATTGCTTTATAATTTAGAACCCAATTACATTCATTTCACCTTTGGTGTGTTCTCGATTATCAACTCTTAACGAAAAAAAAACTTGTCAATTTAAGTCCTTCGAGCACAGACATGGACTAGAAATTTACTGAATCTCGTGAGAACATAGCCCTAATCATTTATAATAATTCTGCCTTCAAAAGAGACAACAATTTAAACTGATCTTGGTACACTTACAATAAAATCTTGTAAATTTTTTTCTGAATAATCAGTATAATAATGAGATTTATCAAACTCGAATGAGCTTTTGAATTTTCGATTTTTTGCCAATTACTGATGTGCACTCTATTAGAACCGATTTATAGTTCACATAAAAAATAGAACAAAGGTTTAGAATTTTCGGAAACGGTTGGAAACGGTTTAGAATTTTCAGAGATTCTTCTCGTTCAGTAATAATCTCCCCGATTTGAGTGATCTCCCCAGTTGAGGTTTTTTTCTGTACCGATTCGAAGATATATCAGAGAGAACTTACCTAAAAATCCGTTAGAAGTTCGAAAGTTTAAATCGACAAGCTAAACAAAAATGGAAAGGACATTTTAATAAAATTCCAATTCAAACGTTCTGTCATCCCGTAATTCCACAAAACTAACAAAAATTCACTTTTTGCAGCAAATGTTTGCACACCGTTGTTGATATTGTTGACGATTGAAATGTAAAGAATACCGCAAAACTCAAAATGGCAGAACAATCAGCGCCAAAGCGGCGAGTACGTGAACTTGCACTTCAGGCTTCCGATAGATTTTCCAATAGGTTTGGTTTGGGTTTGGAGTGGTTTTGTCTATTCGAAAGGTTATTACTGAACGGAGCCAAATCTAATGAACTAAAATTTACTCCATCGGCTGAAAAATACATTCACTAGAGTTGATCAATCTTTGACCTTGAAAACCGTTACGAGAATAGTTCTGAGACCATTATCATGGGTCCCGGTCAAAATCCCGAAAGCCAAAATCACGAAAATTAAAATCCCGAACGCCAAAATCCTGAAAGCTAAAATCCCGAATTGGCCAAAATCTCGAATTCTTAAAAGTGTCATAGGTACTCCTTCGACTGCACTCGCGCTTGTTGGAGGCAAAGGGAAATTTTTTGTGTCTTGGGAAATTTTTCTACACATTATCCTCTATAATTTCATCCCTTTCAGGATTTTGAACATTCGAGATCTTGGCTTTTGGAATTTTGGCGTTCGGGATTTTGGCTATCGGGATTTTGGCGTTCGGGATTTTTGGTTGCCTCCGGTCTTTCAGATATCCTAAAATACTAAATGCAGGTGGTGATAACAGGGGGTAAATGAAGGTTACATTGACAACGTGAAGGTTTAAAAATATTAGAATGGGGGAACCATGAAAACCGCAAGTCACTATGTACTGCAAAGTAAGTATACTTTGGATTTCCTTCTTTCTTAGGCCAAGGTAGGCGCTATTTGTTTGTGTGAGGGCGGCAGTCTCCTGGCACTGCATTGCAGTGTCTTTTTCGCCAGTACTCATTCTCCGAGATTCGCTACTAAACCACAGCCCCCAACCTTAACTGTTGGGCCTGGGGACAACACAACGTATTAGAATGATAAAACAGTACAAACACACTGAAATCGTATCTCAGGTCATCGTATCACAGATCTTTATCACAGAGGGTGACTTGGTCGCTTGTTGTCAGTATTATTATAATAAGTAAATCAATAAATCAATTAATAAATAAATAGGACGTCAGTCACTAATAAATTACGTTGAAATCGCCGGCCAAAAGGCACGGCAAACATATAACATATAGGACGCCACAAGGAACCGAGATCAGCCCGATCAGCCCTCTGTATGTCTCGATGTGCCTCGGTCACCCTCCGTTCGATAGTAAATCATTAGTACAGCTCAATGGAGCAACGGAGGGCTAATACGGAGAAGGTGTTTTCGAACTTCTGGGTTAAAACACCCAGGTGCTTTAAGACCACTACCTTCCCCGGAGGGATTGCTCCACCCCACCGCGAGGTCGGGGGGTAGCAGGGGTGTATATTTGATGACCTTTTCTTTCTCTCTTGTAGCAAGTCCGTCCCCATCTTCGTGGCGGACAGTTACAACGACTACGAAGACCCCTTATCGGTTCTTTACCGCCAAGTCGGGTTGGAGACAGGGGCCTTTGGGGAGAATGAATCTGTTTTGTTTGTAGTCCTACTAACGGCCAATCACTTCACCAACTTTCGCATTTTGGGCGTTATTTTCTTCACTTCAAACATTTTATTTTTTATTACGTGAACAATGAGTAAAAAAAAAAATTGGAATTCCGGACAAATCAATCTACACTTCAGACAACTCTCTTAAAATTTGGTGTAAACCAATTAAATAAGGAAACCAAATTCAAATACACTCCAGAATTTCAGAATTACTTATTACTAGATAATGAGAGTCCGAACTTCCAAATTTATTTAACCGGAATTTTGCATTTGCAAATTCTAAATTTTACTCTATTAATAGTCTGACGTATAGTAAATAGAAATGACCATACATTTTTTCTATGAAAAATGTTTACTAATTATATACAAATTTTAATTGACTTTATCAAATTAGAATAATAATATAAAGAATCGCAGATTATTCAATAAAATTTAATTATTTGTATATTATTATGTATGAAAAAATAATAAAGAGTCAGATTGAATTCGTATTATCCGTTCCATTTATAAACATTTTGAAAGTATCGATTAGGATTTTTTTTTATAAATTTTTAATACTCCAGTTCCATAATAGAAAACTTTAAACTTAATAAAGTCAATCTTTATCATTTACTCCTAATTGTGTTTTAGAATAGTTTTGAGAATCGCAGTTTTTTGTATGTTGTATGTATAGAAGTCAAACGGTTACGGATACCGACTTCAGTAATCTCCACATCTCAAAAATCAACCTTTCCTGTAACTTGTAAGTATGTGGCCTTTACTTTTTTCTTAATAGTTCTTTCATAACGAGATTCCATGGGGAAATTATGAGTTCGATTAGAAGAGAAATCAAACTTAGTATAAATCGGCCTATGTACAGTAGGCTCTCGCTCAATCGGCTCTTTCTCAATCGGGCGACAAATTTTGTTGACAATTTTCACGTTTAATTATGAAGCTAATGCGCTCAAATTCGCTGTAGTTCTTCCTATTTTATCGTGATTCTTTATAATTGAGCGCCTTTTGTGGAATTTACAAAGGCTTTGACGCTCAATTCTATCGCTAAACCGGATGAGATTTTGCCCCATATTCCCGATTGAGAGAGAGTCTACTGTATAAGCTGTTTATCACAAGTTTTCAAAGTTGTATGCTGAGAAATTTCCCCATATCTACAAGATTAAATTATACTGAAATTCAAGACAGGTTTGACTCGGTAATGAGTCTCTGAAAACCCGGGAATTTAATTTTTTATTAAGTTTTTAGTATCTATTCTTATATTAAACTTTTACTAAATCGGTCATGCACATAAAATATTACTTTATCCTATTCTTAAAAAATTTACTCACAACACCCATTGCGTATAATGAAGATGTTCACTTTTGAATAAATAATTAGAATAAAAAGCCCCCTCAAATAGCTTATTATAATTTCTGGTAATCCATGCATCACATCGTTCCACAATTGATCACTTCTTCATTCTACTGTATGAGATCATTTGAATATACTTGGCCGTCACTTCCCAACTGCACAAGCAGCATCCGGGAATATGAGCCCAAGACAATAGGTCGCGTGAAAAACATGCGCGCATAGCCCACCTCTGTGCTCGTTGTGGCATTCTGCATATTTTAATTAAGTTCAACAATCTGAGCAATAATTAATGCATTTCCATGGATAAATGTCAAGTATATTCGACTTTGGCACTTTGCACTCTTATACCTCTTATCATGAGTGGCTTTTGGGCGGCGGGGGAAGACCTCGTTGCAGCTTTCCCTTTCATCTCAGCCCGAATGCACCACATTCGCGCTATGTGCATGAAGAATTGCATTACTTTACGCATATCATAAATCTCTCAGCATTTCAATACAACCACCCAGGCCATTTAACTCTTGGGCACTTCACACAGGTGCACACAGAATGCCTTAAAATTGTCATAAGCTGGATCATACACTTGATCTCCCACTCGTGAACTTCCATCTCTCCGGCCAAAGACATCAACACACAGATGCAGTGGCTTGGCGAGTGCCATGTGGTAAAGGGAAAATGACATAATTTCGGTTCTGCGTGCAATTTTGTTGGATTTGCAATATAAAAGGCCTCGATTGATCGATACACCACACAGTTTTCTCAACACCTTCCTTCAGTAACTATCCATTTTCTTTTGGAACTTACTTAATCTATCACAATGTTCAGGGTATGTTTCAGTGTTCAGTGATAACCATGGTGACCACAGTGCTAATAGTGATCTCTAATCTTGTGATCTATCCCTTCAGATTGTGCTTCTGTTCGCCGCTGTGGCTCTTACTCAGGCCATCGTTCCTGTCCCAGCCGCTTATCCAGCCTATGCTGGACACGGTCTCGTGACACCGGCCGTCACAAGCCAACACGCTAACATCCTTAGGTCATACGGAAATCTTGGACAGGTTTGTAATCACTAGGCTTTCCCTCAAATGCCCCAAAATTGGCAAAATCGGATTTTTCCTTGTTAGATCTCCACCTACTCCAAGACCATCGACACACCCTACTCCTCAGTTAGCAAGTCTGATGTTCGTGTCAGCAATCCCGGCTATGCCGTTGCTGCTCACGCTGCCTACCCAGCCGCTTACCACGCACCCTATGCCCATGCTGCCTACGCCCCAGCCGTTCACACCGCCTACCACGCCCCTGCCGTCCACGCCGCCTACCCCGCTGCCTACGCCCATGCCCCAGTTGTAGCCAAAGGTAATATCAAAATCCTAATCTTACATTTAATACCTAGACTATTTCTTATTACTACTTCTTATTTTCTATTAAATAGCCGTAGCCCCAGCTGGCGGACTCCTCGGAGTTGCCTACTCTGCTGCTCCAGCTGTCGCCCATATGTCCTACTCCAACGGTCTGGGTATCAACTATGCCTGGTAAATTTACAAAATGTACCAAGGTCTCCCCAACGAAGCACAGCACGCGATCTTTCACACCCTCTTGTAAATACTCTATTCAAAATCTTCGACGGTCATCATGACCATCTCCGAAACACCTGTGTATTTATTACCTCTCAATTCTCAATCTTGCGGTCTGCAGTCTTTGTAAGATAATAATTTATTTGAATAAAGTTTAGTTACAAAAGCTTTTGTTTGTTTTTATAAATTGTTGCTGTTAAAACGATATATCTTATTTGCTAAATTTAGAAAAGTGAAAAAGGATGTTCTGATTTTTGTATTACGTAAAGAATGAACCTACTTATGGTCGATTAGGGTGGGCTTCACATTATCGTGAGGGCCTAATTCCATCTTCACAATATTGAGGTTTAGAAGAGAAAGGGAGATTTTTATCAAGACTCCTACACACTACTAACCTTTTATTTGTTGACCCTTATGAGTTTCTGGTTTTGGAAGACTAATTGCAATTTCGACCGCTCAGCATAAGAAACGAATAACTCGCAGTAGGAAAATTTTACAGGAGAGAGATTTAAAGCTGAGATTTTACATGCAAAGTATAGGATTTTTGAGATATAAAATCTTTATAACATTGAAAATAATTATCTTTCAAGGATAATATTCACAGGGAAGGTAGAGGGTATAAAGAAGTATCCAAAAAGCGAATAAAACGATTTTTGTAAGAAATAGAGTTGTTCGACTTATATTCTGAGTCGTCGATTTTATCACACAAAATTTGATTTTGCTTGCAATAAATTTTTATAATATTGTTTCTCTAGATACAGCAAAAGTTGCAAGTAATCGAATTAACAAAATTTCCACTATACGACTCTAATCAATTTAACTATCTTTAATGACCAAAAATGAACACTATATTTCACAAAAGGATATTTGAACTATTTTAGATTTATGTTACACATTTTATAGTTGCTTAGGAAAGGACGATAGGCAAGAGTGGTCTCGTCCACCGATGAGACCTACATCATTGAATAGGCATTGGCATAGGTTACAACTTTTGTTACGGACCAAAGTTTTAAAAGGGGAAAAGTTATAGGACAAGAGCATAAAAACAATCTAGAAGGAAAATAATCTATTAGGGTAGAATGAACACCTCTTCGACAGGGAACCCCTATTGAAGCTTTTGTCAAAACGTTGAAATTTATTTAATTTATCTAATAAAATGTAAGTAATGTGGCGTTTTTCATTAATTTACATTTTTCGATAAAGATAAGTGTTTAAATTTCGCATTCCAAATGGTACAGAGTAGGGTATCAATAGGTCCTGACACGAGTTCTTAAAGTGTCAATATGTGTTCCTTTCACCTTATATGAAACGTGCGCATTTATACTGCCTTTTAAAAGCCAAAACATAAATTGCATTATAAAATAGATGAACCTAGATCAGTGTATTGTAGGTGAGATTATTAACGTGAGTAAACTTCGATTGCTTAAAAATTCGATTTGGAACTAAAGATGAGAGATACATATTATACAGCAATTTGGAATCAAATTTCTAAAAAATTGCAATTTTTTTTATTTAAGGCTGCTATTCTGCCATCTTTATAATTTTATAACTGAGCAAGATCCAAGAAATTTGGTATTCTCACAGAAAAAAACCAGTGATAAGTCTAGATCAGCTTATAGAGGTGCGATTCCTTCATTGCAAATTTGGATTGTGGCAAACTCGAACGATATTTATACATAAATAATGCAAATTTCGTTTAAACCGTATGTAACATATTATCGTTATTAATGAGGAAAATTGGATTAGAAATGCATAAAAGTGTATGAAAATGTTTAAAGTCGATTATCTCGGAAACTATGAGAGATAGAGGCCTCAAACTTTACATTCATTGAGAACCTCTGTCAGCGACCCGAGAAAATCGCGCCCCGTGAAAATCCGCGAAAAAATTCGCGCCCTGTGAAAATCAGCGAAACAATTCGCGCCCCGCGAAAATTTGCGAAAAAACACGCGCACTGCGAAAATTCGCGCCCCGCAAAAATCAGGGGGAAAAATCGCGCCCCGCGAAAATCAGCGAAAAAATTCGTGTCCCGCGAAAAAATACGCGCCCCGCGAAAAATTACGCACCCCGCGAAAATTCGTGCCCAGTGAAAATCCGTGAAAAAATACGCGACCCGCGAAAATCCGTGAAAGACATCGCGGAATATAGACTCATTATGTAGTGAGGGAGAGTGAGAGAAAGGGAGAGTAAGAGAAAGGGAGAGTGAGAGAGTGCTATATATATATATATGGGGAAAGCTTGTCCGACGCCGCTTCTCCCGCTTTTTTTCCCGCCAAGCAAATTTTCTTAAAATTGAAATCTTTAATTTAAAGTGAAATATCTCGAGAACTGCTGGACGAATGTCTTAAATTTTTTTTTTAAATTGGTCTAAATTTTCTGGGCTACAACATAAACATAAAAAAATTCAAAATCGCATGCTTAGATTTCGAGATAAACTACAAAACGTGATTTTTAACCGGTTTAGAACCGGTTTTTCAAAACACTAATAGCACAGAAATCGTCGTATGCGCGCGTAGATATATTTAAAAAAAATATACAGTAGACTCTCGCAAATTCGGCTCTTTTAAGATCGGGCTACTTTTTAATTCGGGCAGCGGTTACATTTGAAAAAAGTTTGTTGTCATTTTTCAAGTTTGATTATGATTATCAAATGAATCAAATATGCTCAAATTTAGCATGGTTTGTCTTAGTTTTGATGTGATTTTGCATTATTGAGGGATTTTCATGCAATTTACGTTATATACGAGTGTGTAAACTCAATATCTATATGCACATGAATAAAAAATCGTTGCATTTTAAAAAGTTTGTCGCCCGAATTTCTGTATAATTCGGCTGACATTTCGGTCCTATATGCCCGAATTTGAGAGAGTCTACTGTATGAAGATATATCTAGCCAAACCAGAGATATTGCGTACTACGGACGGCCGGACGGCAGCCGGACCCGAAATTACCGGCTTATGATTTTCGGCATCAGGGATGTTCAAAACATATACCCTGTGAATTTCAGCTCGATCGGAGCACTTTGAAAAAATCCGAGGATTACAATAGGCATATTTTAGATATTAGATACAAATATTTTAAACCTTGTTATAAAGTCTCCAACAAAATTTTCAAATTACCATATTTTACATCCAAGAATTTTTCAACTCATCCAAAGATTTTCAATAAGATTATATCAGAGTCGCTGCAATAGCCCTTTGCCTACAAATCTTTTTTCTGGCTTTGGTGATCCTTCTGAATAACAGATAAGTGACTTATAAGACATTTTAAGTACTATCACACATTTTCCGGAATCATTCACAATCAAAAATATCGCGGTACTATTTAAAATTGAACAAATTTCTTGCAAAATGTGTCCTGGCTGTGAGAATTTTCAAGAAAATTCTAGAAATCTTAATACTCAATTGAATTTAAAATTAAAGCGTGAAAAATCCTAATGATAGTTCGGTGATAGCACCGTTAAATGGTTAAAATTGAAGAGTATACAGACAGAACGAAATTTAATATTGTTTTCGTTTTTCGCAGTGTAGTATAGATTTGTACAAATTAATGTCAAATTTACAAACCTAAAATCTCAGTGTTTAGTGGAGGTGGGGCTAGTAGTTATACGACTTTTTCGCCTATTTCTAAATGAAGCTTGTCCTTACAAATATATTATTTAGATCCACAATTATTTTGTCTATCCAAATTTCATCATGTTTAATCCAAAATTAGAAATATTTGAAAAAAAAATCGTATAACAATGTAGCTCCTCAGCTCAAAGTAGCCCCACTTTCCCCTACTAGTATTTTGCAGTTGCAGAATGGAAAGGGCATTGATTTTTTTTAGGATTATGGAATAATGACCAAGAATACTTTAAACTTTTTAAATATGTTTATATCATGCAGAGGGACTTCAATCGCCGGCGCCGGGAGTTTTTAAAGAATGAATTTATTATTTTCTGGAGTTTATTGACTGTAATATACCTTATTACAAGTATTCGTCGGCCTCTGCGAGAATCCCTCTGAGGCTTCCGCTTACAGCTTTAGCTTGGTACGCCTCCAGTGACGCCTCTTGGCATTGTACCTGGAATCCGGGAATGAAAGTAAGGTTATGTTTGTGTTTTGCCCAAAAGCAGTCCCATTTTTTAATTTCTGGGAAGATTTTTTACAGACACTATGCAAGTTCCTGGTTAAGAAGTGCTTCTGAGAAGAGGTACTTACCGGATTGTATTTCCAGTCCTCATCCTAATCCAATGTGGGATGGGTCTGTTTTGCTTGAGCTTCTTAGCCAATTTCTGCTTAACCCTGAAGGTTTTATGGGCCGCCTAGAATATATAACAGCGTTAGATTATTCTTTCACATCTGCACTTGTGAATTATAGAATAATTTTGTAAAATAGAGAAAAGATGATTGAAATATTGGAAGAAATAAAAACACGTACCATTTTCCTCAGGAAATTTTTGACGGAAAGAAAGACTAGACGTCAACACGCGAGAACTTAACGAAAGACTACAGCGCGATCTGGCGGAAAAAGTGGAGTGTAGAAATAGAGTTCTGACGTTTTTATTGTGTTTTTCTTGGATTTTAACAATAAATTTCTCCTAAATAATGCAAATTACATGATAGTATACTCAATTAGATGCTGGTTGTGTTGATAAACTGTAGCAATGGATGAGATTGACAATATTATAATACATTCTCTCCGACAAATTGGATGGTATGGATTCATTGAGTATTTCCGGTCGTTCCTCTTTGCACAATTTTGCTTCTATTTCCAGTGATATTGACGATGAGGTGCACTCCCTGTCGTATTTCAGTCCTGAAATGCTGGTATCATCTGTGTCCAAATGTCTTATGCTGATAAAACCATCACTGGATGTACCACAGTCCCTTCCACCCGGAATGGCTCAAAGATTCACCGTCACGTCGAATCTCGCAGAAGCCTGCAAGGTTTATCTAGGCGTTTCAGGGCGTATTCATTCACTTGCTGACATCTCTATCTCTTTCTTATCCACAGAGCGTAGGATTTCGGGGTGATATCGGTTATCAGACTTTTTTGTACACAAATGTAACAGAAGTGAGGCGAGTATTTATGTTTCTCATCGAACGTCTGCCCAAGGAAGCGGAAAAAGTGCCGGCTAGTCAAGCTTTAGGTACAGAGAAATGATCTTTTGATCTTGATTTAAATGAATTGGGCTATATTTTCAATAAATTTTCAGATCATCCAACTTCTGTGAAGCAGGAAATTGCCCGGAATATTTTACAGAGTCTCAGCAGTCACTGGCTTCCACCTCCTTGTAGAGTCTTACTCCAAGACCAAAATACTTTCTCACCAAGGTACCTCAACATTCCCAAGTGCAATCCAGAGGCCACTCAGGGGCAGAATTCCAGCGATAAATTCAGTTCTGGAGATTTTCTGGTGAGTGTCTTTGAACAGGCTCCCCATCAGACCCTCTTCCCTTCGGTCATTGTGAAGAATGACGAGGAACTTTGGGGAGAATTGAGTACCTCCCATGTATGCAAAATCCTCGATTCTCATAGAAAATCTTCCCTCAATCGAGGGGCAATCCCTCAAGCTGCTCCCAGGACATCATTATTGACCTCTCAAGAAGAGGAAGAAAGTCCTAGGGATGATATTGTCAAGCCGAGAACTCCCCTGGAAGTGCTTCAGGAGGAGATTGAGGAGCTGAGACAGAAAATTGAGGGAGCAGTGAGTGAAAGGCAAGGAATTGTGGAAGAGATTGAGGGCAGTAGAAGTATAGCAGCTGAACATGAAGAGAAACTCTCGAATCTGCGGAAGGAGAAACGTATCCGGGAGAGGACTAATATTGTCCTGGAGAATCCGGAAGAGAATGTGGCCAAATTGGAAGCAATGGTGGCCAATTCGAAGGAGAAAATGAAAAAGCTGGAACTTCAGTGGCAGGAACACGAAGCTCCTCTCCTGAAGGCTCTCAATAGTGCCCAGCAGAAGAACTCAAAAGAAATGGTAAGTTTTTTAAAGGGGTTTCTCATAGGGATCTGCGCAAGATAAATCTTGCGCGTTTCGCGCGAAAGCGAGCAAAAAAATTTTTCGACTTGCGCGCAAGATTCACTGTTTACGCGTAATTTCTTTTCTTGCGCGCAAGCTCTATTTTTGCGCGCCTACTTTTTTACGCGAAAAACATTTTATTTGAGACTGAAGAAGGCAATACCAACCAACAAAAAGGTTTCAGTTCCCGGTTTCCAGAAAAAGCGTTTAGTTTCTCTGTGGATTCGTCCTTTTTTACACAGTATATTTTGTTCCGAAAAAAAGTGGCACGTTTGGGGAAAAATTAGGTATTGAGGAATGGTTTCACGGAATATTTTTTGTTACTGGTATATACCTTATGTATAAATCGCCCTTCACATTAACATTTTCCTTAATATTGTCCCTGAATTATATCTGAAACGTAGGACTTTTTTCGGAACTAAGGAAGTATTTAATTTGCTTTTACGAAAAAAAACTATATATTGGCTAAATAGCCCTATTTAAATATGTATATTACGTCATTTTGTGTACTTCTTTAAAAAAAAATCTTTCGAAATCGTTGAAAATACCAAGAAAATATAAGGGAAGTGTACCACGGATCGGAATGTTAAGAGACGTGCTCCATATTTAGTTGAATATATGAGTTCCAAAACACTATTTGGTATTTTTTTAACATGCCAATTGATATATTAGTGATCCATTTAACTATTTTCGTGTATTGACTCTTTTGCTAATTACGGAAATTAATGATATATAGGTGTAATTGTAAGGATGCAATGTGTTCCACGGATCGGAAGTTAGTGAGCCACGGATCGGCAGTGGCTTTTGATGAGGATTCTTCTGCTTTATTGGCATCTTAATCACTCTACATGGCTTCATTGAAGCTTCTTTGTCATTCTGAAACTGTGTACTGTGTATTCACATGATACAACTTCTAAAATTGTTAAATTTAATGAAAATTTCACTGGTAAATTGTTCTATCACAACAAAAACATCTAATAACGGCTGTGAAGATGACAGCTGAGCGCAATTTTCCACGAAAAAATGTGCCGATTCGAGGAACAGATGAAAGAAAATGTACTTGTTCCCAAAAAATAATTTATTTTCAATATTCCTTGCCGAAATAATTAAAAAAGTGTATGGATAGTGAAATTAGAGTCACTGAATATTCATTTTTAGTTAACACAGATTTGTAGATAAGTTTAATCAAACATAATTCCTCATATTCTTGCAGACAAATTCTCGCGTGAAATATTAAGAAAGTGATGAATGGCGGATTTTTTGCTAAGACTCTGATATAGTGATTCAATAAATTAGGTAAATAATAGCAATTTTGTTTGAAACTCGACGAGAAAATTGGTTCTGTAGATTAAATATGAACTAACGTGATGCATCTTGCTAAAGAAAATTACTAGAAACAGTGAATAATTTTCAAAAGTACATTTCATTTTGGGGTGCCGATACGCAGGACAACCTTCCGATCCGAGGAACACTGACGATCGTTGGTACATTTACCTTATACGTTGCATTTACAATATCTAAGGCCAACACATTCTTATAAAACTATATAAGAATGTCTAAAAATATGTTAAGTTTTTGTCTATAATAATAACATAAAATGTTTAATAGATGGTTAGATTATTTCTCGAATGTTTTCCAAATGCACATACTATCTGCATATAATTTAGACAATTTTTAGAAATAAGACAACTATAATTCAAAACTTTGTAAAATACATCCTAACAAACTAACATCCTCGATCTTGGGCACAGAGGGACAAGAATGAGGATATTCTTGGTGCGGTTTTTTTCTGGCATAAAATTTGGAATTTCTTGAAAAAGGGAATTTTGCAAAAGCATATCGTTGTCGCTCTTACTTTGACAGTCAAACGATCTGCGCTTCACCCTTGGCTCCACCTAAGATTTCACAGAAAATGAAGTGACCAAACATCCCCATTTTGGTGGTTTAAAATGTTAAAAAATGGAGCATAATCTTTGTAACTTTTTTTTTGAAATATTTTCCAAAAATACTTTGTAAGCTAATGAGATAACAAAATGTTGTTCATTTATAATTAGTATAAAACACAAAGAGGAAACTGCAATATCAGAAACCTAATATTTTGATCAATTTTTAAAGAATTGTTTATAGAATCCAAGCAATAAAACTGAGGATATCCATAATTCTTACCAAGATAGATCTAAATGCTGCCCATGATTGCGTAGTGCATTAGTTCCATTTATTTTAATAATTAAACAAAAATCGACCGTGTCTTAAACTACCCTGTTCCTAACATCTGCGGTCTCCCATATTTATTAATAAAAACTGTCGACATAAATTTCTATCTTCAGATTTTCTAAAATCAAATCCAGTTTTCTAAAATTAATGAGCTTTTCTTCTAAATTCAATCCTATTTATTATAGATAGATATTGGGTTTTAGTAGCAGGATTTTTTAAAAATAAGTGAAATATATATGATAAATATCTTCTTATCCGCTATAGAATTGATTTCATCATCATAATCATTTTCAACCACTTATCGCTATCGGGGCGCGAGTTTGGACTGATTTTAAAAATAATTTATTAAATTAATAATAATAATAATAATTATTATTATTATTATTATTCATCTTAATATGAAAAAAACGTAAAAGATAAATGCTGCGCGCATTCTGCGCGCATAAAATATACTTTGCGCGCTGCGTCGTAAAAATCAGCTTGCGCGCAGCGCGCATTAATGCTCGTACTCCGTGCGCAGATCCCTAGTTTCTCAATCGAAAATATGATATAATATATATTTTTTTTAGTCAAAAACGAAACATTTGGTGGATCAAATAGCGGCAACTCGTGCCAAATCCGAAGAGATTACGCAGGAATTCAAGCAGAAGAGCTCCACACATTCCCAGTTAACAGCCGAATTGGCCAAACTTAGTAGAACAATTAATCGCAATGCCTACACTTCGAGGATCCTGGAGATCATTGGCAACATCCGGAAGCAGAAGAACGACATAGACAAAGTTCTGCGGGATACGAGAGAGCTGCAGAAGACTATAAATACTGTCACTGGACAACTGGACAGGCAGTTTACCGTAACGGATGATCTGATTTATCGCACAGCCAAGAGAGATGAAAACTCCCGGAAGGCCTACAAACTCCTAGCCACTCTCCATGCAGACTGTGCCGAATTGGTGAATTATGTGCAGGAAACTGGAACAATCACCCGGGAAATCCGTGATCTCGAAGATCAGATCGAAACGGAGAAGATGCGCAATGTTTCAGCGAATTTAGAACGAATAACATCAGATTTGCATCAAATGCAGAAGGAGAGTCAAGTTCTCGAGGAAAAAATCCAATCGGCCCTCAATCAAGCCGACGACTCCAGGGAATAATTCTCCATTAAAAAAACCTCAATCTGCAATGTCTTGTAAAATCCTCTTACAAGAAAATCTAAATTGTTTTTTTCTTTCGACTGTTTTTAATTTAATAGTGAAAATTATTGTTTTCTTCTCTTTTTCTAAAATACATTACAAAATCCAAACTAGACGAAATGCCCAAATTTTAATTGCGTTTCGCAGTGATTTCCGGCGGGACGTAGCCTTCATCTTGGACACGGGGTTTCTTCTTCTTGCCGAACCATCGTTTGGGGTAGTAGATCTTCTTTCCTTCAATTTGAAGATCAATTTTGTCCTCATTCTCAAAGAACCACAATTTCTGCTCCTCTGTTTCCATCTCCTTCGTGGCCTTTTCAATGTCCTTCAGTGCTTGAGCCCGGCGTAACCGCAGCAGTTCCTCATTGAGACTATCATCACGGTCTTTGCACCATTTCTCGTACAACTAAAAATAATAGTAAGCCCAGATAAGCTTATGGAAGCTGAGATTCTTTACAGGACATTTCGTTCACTAGATACCTAGGGGAAGTTGGGCACCTTTGAAATGGGGCAGCTTTAAAATTGGACTTTTTCATCCCATTTTTAAAACGAATTGAGGCCATTATTAACCCATTCTTTACCATGGTACTATACATCATACGCAAATTGAGTGATTTTAGATGATTTAATCTTCGGCAATTGCTATCTGAATTGCTGTCGAGAATGGATTTTTAGCAACTTTAGTTCTTCAATTACTTGGGAAAAATAGTCCGACAGAGTTGAAAATACAATTTGTTATTGTTTTCTTGCTTCACGGAAGGTCATGCAAAATTTTTGTTCAAAATGACGGACGGAATTTTTATTAAAATAAAAAAAAACTAAAGATATAAAGGACATTGGGCAAAAATGTATGGGAGTTGGTCTATGTGGCGACCACAGATAGGACTAGGCGCATTTTATCGGTAATGGTGTAAGATGAAAAACTACCGAGACCCAGGACGATATTCGCCGGGAGTCCTTGTAAAAATGCCTTTATCCTTTCGAAAAAATGCTATTTTGACATCGAATTACTCAACATCAGCTAAAAGGATCTTCATGAAATTCGGTATACAATCAATATATGACTTAAGCTATTTATCCATGGATACTATTATCTCCCCCCACCCTTCCTTCCAGTAGCCCCCATACAAAATGAGGATTTTTTTCATTTTAACTTTCCTCAGATGAGAAGAAGTAGAAAGCTGAAACTTGGTATAGAATCAAGGTTTATGAGAGGGTTTATATGTATAAAGGCTCCTCTCCCCTTCACTCCTTCTTGTAGCCCCCATACAAAATAATGACTTTTTCCACAATAACTCCACTGTAAAACGAAGTAGAAATCAGAAACTTGGCATAAGATCAAGGGCAATGGAAGGCTTTTTAACCGTGTACATACGTTTCCCCCCACCACACCTTCCAGCAGTTCCCATACAAAATTAGGACTTTTTCCACTATAATTCCTCTCTGAGAAAAGGTAGAAAGCTGAAACTCGGCATTGGAACAAGGTTTATGGAATGCTATTCAGTCACATAAAAACTGATTTCGATTTCAAAAGAAAGTAAATAAGAAAATAAATAAATAACAGTTACAAAAATAAGTCAAAATATGTAATGATTCTACTGAAATCGATGAATACAATCAGGCCATATCTCTCTCTATAAAACATTAAGAGTATCAGACATAGATATTATAAGACAATTAAAACAGGTTGAATAGTTAGTTTCGAAACTTAACACTTTTCCTAATAATTGAAAATTTTAATGACCTGGAGCGCCCCTTGCAATCGATTTGTGAACTTATCTATACGGTCATTTTATAGGATTTTTCGAGACCTTTCGAATGAGTACTCATTGATTAAATTCTGTTGATAAATCCATCAGATATAAGGTTTCAAGTTTTGATGAAAATATACTGACAGATAGATAATTGTGCGGAATAGAGACCAGAATCTCTTCTTCTCCCCCCAAATTTTGATCTTATCAGTTGCTCGGTAGCCGAGATAATTCAATTTATTTGTTTTGGAACATGTTTTTTGACCACAGCGGGCCTTTTGCACATGTGACGAACTGCAACAACGATAAAGAATGATTGAATTAATCATTCTTTTAAATCTTATTTTTAATAACGCGGTCATATCAGCACTTGCAAACTTTCGCAGTGTAATTGTGGGAAAAATAATTTTTTTATACTATATCGACAAAATTGGGCAGATGACATAATCTGAGTAAAAACATTATGTTTGGACGAAATGATATAAATTAATGTCCTCTAGAGTTATGTCGAAATAACCATCATAATCGGTTGAGCAAGAGTCGAGATAATTGAGTTTATGTAATATGAAAATTGGTTTTTAGATTGCGGCGCTCCTAGCGTTGATCGTACGAAGTTTAAATGTTCTAGAAAGTTGTTATGCTTTTAACAATTCAATCGGTCAAATAGAACTTTTTGAACTTTCATCTGGAAGTATTAATCGAGACGAAACTAAACAAACCAAAATTTAGGTTAAAATGTTAATTAGAAGAGGAGATAGAGGCCGGTCAATTTTTGAAATTTGACCCCTTATAGCTCGGGTCAGGGATTATCGATAGGGTCAAGTATTTTTTTATTTTATAGGTATAATCTAAAGCTACAACATACTAAAATTTGGGACCGATTCACAAAGGAATTTTTGAGTTATTTAACTTAGAAAATTGAAAATTCTTTTTAAAAATAGCGCCCCTAGCAGTAGTGTTATGAACTTGCGATGTTAGAAAGGGAAGTGGAATTTCACGAGAGCTTTCCAAAACGCCCTCACTTTGTAAATTCCGACAATTAGAACCAGAGTTATGGACTTTCCAAGGTTAGATGTAAAACTTATTGATTATGTTTCCTAGTTTCATTTTTATTGTTGATTTTCAGTCCGTAAAAATGTCTCGTCGTAAAGGGTTAAGGACAATGGAACACCGGTGTCCCACAAAAGAAATAATTTTTCCTGACAGCCCTAAAGCTTTTTTTTCTAATGATTGTACATTTTTGCAAAGTAGAAGATTGAAGGAATCTAGGATATTTTTTGCAAGTCTCCAGCTATTTTCTATATAGTAAATTTTTAAGCTAAAGAAATTACGAATTTTTAAATTCTCATAATGAAAATTAATTTTAATTATTTTTCATACTTCCAATTTTTTATTAAGCAAAACCGTTTTGGAAAAGGAAACTACAATACTGAAACATAATATTTTTCATTAGATTAAAAATTATCATTCATTGGTATTGGCAGAAAAATTACTTAAATTTTTAGGCTATTTTTGTCCCTATAGTTCATAGAGGTAAAAAATACACTGAATCAGACTCTGTTGGATTTTCTAAGGCTAGATGTAAAACCTTTTACTGATTTTGTTTATAGATTTTATTTTTTTTTTGCTGATTTTCGGTCCGTGAAAACTGTTTCGTCGTTAAAGAGTTAATATAAGAACCATTTTTTTCTTCTTGATCCCGGGACACTTGCATCTAGTGCGAGTACTCTACCATTTGACCCATTCAACGGTCTTCTAAAATAAAGTTATTACATACTAAAATTTCATTGTGATTCACGTCATAAGGATAAACTATTTACATTTTTTTTGTAATCGCCTAGAAGTAGAACTTCACGAGATCTTTCATCGACTTCCATCAATTTATTCCAGCAATTAAAAGCAAAGTTATAGTGGTTTTATGATTTTTTGACTGATTGAAAATTACACGGGTCAAATTCAAATAGTTCTCCTCTCCTGAAAACATGTAATTCCAAAATATCCTAGTGTGCTATGGAAAATTATACCATCAAGAGCTGATATTTAAAAAAAAAAGGGAGTTGTAAGAAACAGTTTGGCAAAGTATAAGCCCGATCATATGACTGTGAATTTTGAATGAATTGCAATAGGAAGGTAATTAAGAATTCCGCCTGAGGAAAGTGTACATTAGTCCAAATAGAAAAAAAAAACTCACCTGGGTTTGACTTGCAATATCCTCCTTTTCACACTTGGCAATTCCTTGGGTGATCATCTTCTGAATTTCTTCTTCAAAGTTCCCCTCGATGAGCTTCAGCTTTGGCTTTTTGGCCTCAATGGCTTCCGCGAATTCCTGCAAACTGGGTGTTTCCTCTGCCTTTTCTATCCCTTTGAGGATTTCCAAGCTTTTTACTAAGACTTCAGAATAGATTTCCTGGCCATCCTTTAAGGTGCTAACCAGATTCAATCCCTTTTCGAATTTTCCGAACAAGGCTAGACCTAGGATTTGCACACTGTTTGCTACAGAGTTGGGAAGATGCATTCCTAAGTAGTAAAGGGTCTTTCCAACCAATTGCTGAGGATCCCTGAGGTCAAAGTGTTCATCGAAGAAGGGATTCCTCACGTACTTTACTCGGACTTTGACTTCTTCAGGCTTTTTCTTGGGCTTGACTTCCGTCTCAGCTGGAGCTTGGGGAGCTTCGACGGGTTTCTCAAATGGCTCGGGATTCTGAAGGTACTTCCAACATGCCAAAAGCGACAGAGCTTTGGTGATGTCATTTCCAAAATCTTCCTGAAGCATCAGTATCGTAGCCACTTTTGTGGCAAATGTGAAATTTTGGCTCTCTGTGAGAGTGTCCAGCAGAAGGTTTGCTGAGAAAGTGTCCAGGAATATACCAAAGTTCAGTGGATCATTGAGGATTTGCAGCAATTCCTCGTATTTTCCCATTGTGATTAAATTCCGGACAACAGCATGATGAGTGGAATCAGCCGTGTTGGAAGTTTCCATTGTCATTCGCAATTTATGCAGGATATCAAAGAGTTCGTCGATGTAGGTGTCATCGAGGAGTTTGTTGCAGCAAATATCAATATCAATGCAACTAAATTTGCCTTGTTGCTGGAATTTTTGATCCAATTCAAAGAGATATTTCTCCAGATTGATCTTTTGCAGAATTGGAGTGTTTAGCCTTGCATTCCATGCTTCTGTGCATTGATAGGCTTGTGACAGGTATGTCCTGGTGCAGATTTTGTGAAGATTCTGGAGATTCTTCAACTGTTTCCACATAATTTTCGCGAAAAATCACTGATTTTCACCGGGAAAAACACGAGATCATGCACTGTTTACAATTCTCTTTTTGAGGTTATGTTTAATGTTTCACTTTTTTCCCGCTAGGTCGCACTGAAAACTTCGTTAAGTGTGCACGTGACTGTTCGGGGAGCCATCGGATAGTCTTCGTGCACCCCGCTTCCCGCGCATATTGCATGACGCAGTAAATCAGTCACTCCGGTCGCGAAAGGAACGAGGTTGTTTTGTGGTGGTGGAAGAATTTCCAATTAATTCAATCGAAATACCCTGCTATTGACTTCCAAATCCTATAAAGAGGCAAGTTTGATCGAATTGCAGTACAATGAGTTCGGAACCAGCAACAAAGAAAGCCAAAATGTCGTGCCTCGATCAACTAAAGTCGATGACCGTGATAGTGGCTGACACTGGAGATTTTGAAGGTAATTGTTACTCATTTTTTCCTCACATTTCTACTTTAATCTGTCCGTCTCAACAAATCATTCGCCCCCTGAACTAACTGTGATGCAAAATCAGTGAGGTGAATGGCCCACATATTGCGCAATGGTGTGCCAAAAAAAGAAGATGAGAAGCCGGTGAAATCACTCTCTCCGGATGAAATTTCAAGGACTTCCTCTTGAGTGCGTGGAAAAATTCCCAAAGTGAGAAATGAAGTAATGTGGCTAAAAATTGTTCACAAAATGTGCAATTCACTGACCAAGGTGACCCCCACAGCGTGTTTATCAATTGCGCGCTTGGCCCAGTTCAATGGAAAAAGTCAGGCCTTTCACTCTGTCGTGCAGACTTCTCGTGATCCAGGGAGTCTCTCCCGTGCCCCCTGGTTTGCCCTTGATTCAGCCACTTGACCATGAATCTCCCCCCAATTGCACTACCGTCTGAAATCCAGGTCACGATGCCCACGTTTTTCCGATAATAACCATTCAGAGCTGATAAGATGCCCTATTCCCGGGAAACCTTATCAGAAAACCCACCAGCCAATTTCGAAACAATCTTAATAAGTTATCATATAGCAGAGATTTTCCCACTCAAATCTTTCAGCAATTAATTTTGTGTTCAATTGATTTGTTCGTCCCAATTTCCCAATTAAAAAGAGTCTCGAGTTTCTGTTACTTGCGGTTCATATTATTTCCGTGCTTAATTGTCTTGATATAATCTGCTTGGTAACAAATAAATTGTCGCACAGATGAACACAAGAAAAAAGTTTTTTTTTATAGAATAACAAGATCATGTGATTTTCAGAGGCAGTTTCACAATTTTCCACATTGAATTACTAAAGTAAACTCAGCTAACGTTATGAGGGTAAAAACGATTTTACCCGACAAAGGTTCAAAGAGTTGAATTATTTCTGTCAAAATAAACTCCCAAAGGTCAATGACATCGACATACCTAATAGAAATACTATACTTTTACTCATAAAGAACTAACAAGATTATGTCTGTCAAATTTTGATGTCTTACGTTATGCATTCGATACGGAAATAGGCAAATAGGAGTCATAGAGTAGATTTTAGAAAAGACAAGGAGCATGAATTAGATCCCCTGTCGGACGGCTGCAAGCAGAAACTTGCGGTTCGTAGAAACTCAGACCACATGTCAGAAGATAATACATTAATAAGGTCAAAGTCAAGTTTCCCCAGTTTCCCTCACCCGGTTCCTTTATTTCTATTTTGATCGCTCCTCATTTTTTTCTTTCTTAAATGGGATGGATCAGACATAAATTTCAGTGTGTTAGCCTTTTAATGAAGAGTGGAACACCGATGTCCCTAAAACAAAAACATTTTTTTTACAATAGAAAGTTATTTTGTCCTCTAGTCAGTTAAAATTATTTTGGGTTTTGGGATGTCCCACTTGTCCTTAAAAGGTTAAGGTTCTAGATAATCTGACTGATCCTCGAAAATATTAGATCATAAAATTTAGCGGTAAAGGATCAGGAAAAAGAAATTTATGTAATGAACCTGTAATTCCCTGATATTAAACTTTTAGAATTTAAATAGATTCAGGCTGATCATTGAAAATACTTAGCCTATAATTTGACAGAAAATATTTATCCCAAAGTGCCATGTATACTGAGAGTTTCTTTGGAACCATCGGTTAGATAGAAGTACTTTACATCTTTATATTAATTGCCTTTTCCTAATGCGAGAGCCAGAGGCCTCTCGACATTTCATTTTTCCATACGTTTTTGCATAGATGCACTGAAGACTAATGGCAAGTTTTTTCTTAGGGCCTCCACAAATTGGGAGCAATTTTCGTCAAAAAAAACGCTTTTTTGAAAAAAATTACTTGCTGTGTTGTACGTGGAAACGTCAAAATTTTGTCAAAAATGCAATTTTTGCTCCCAATGTGTAGAGGCCTTTAAAGAGAATTAACTTATCAGTCTGATATATTTCGAAATCGTGCATTAAAATTTATCTAAAAATAGATATTTCATAATGTTCACCGAAATAATACAAGAACTACGAGTAGGATCGGAGGAACGTCTGTTCGACAGGGAACCCCTTTTGACACTTTTGTCAAAATGTTGAAAATTATTTAATGTATCTAGTAAAATATAAGTAATATAACGTTTTTTCTGTAATATTACCTTTTACTAAAAAGAGATGTTCAAATTTCATACTCCAAATGGCACAGAGTAGGGTGTCAATAGGTGCTGACAAGAGTTCTAAAAGTGTCAATAGACGTTCCTTTCACCCTATATTTGTTTAAGTCGTGGTGCAATAGCAGCAACATTTTTACAAGGAAAAGTGTAAAATAGCTTCACTTTTTATTAGGCTTGATGGGCCCCTGCCAGAGCACAATAATTACTGCTCGAACTTCACGGAGAGTGCAATATATAGAATCCTTCGATTTTTTCACGCCCCCCACCCTCAAATATGAACCTTCCAATCCACGGAGACTACTTTCCGCAAATTTTCGCATTTCAGACGATTTCTGAGAAATGTCACGCTGTTTGTCTGTCTGTCCGTCCGGCTATCCCCAGCTCTAGAGGCCAAACGGTTAGAGATATAGAGACTTGAGACCTTCGGGGGACTCTTCCATAAGTCGACCTAGGATAGTTAAGATGCCCCATATTTTCTCTCTATCCCTCCCCTACCCCTCCAAAACTATGTTTTTTTTCAGATTGCTGGAAAACGCGTTTTGCGATTTATTTATTTATTTTTTTCATTTTTGGGTATGTTTTAAAGATTACCCAGAGGGACTATCGACCATGTGTGAAAATACCGTGGAATCATTCCTAATAACGGTTTTTCAAGGTCAAAGGTTAAAAAGGCTCTAGAGAGCGCATTTTTCAGACGAATGGAGTCATGTTTTGGCTCGTTGGAAAGGTCTTGGAATTTCCTGTAAAATTGAAGCGGTTCAAATCGGTAATGAACCGGTTTTTGTGCGAAAATCAATTTTATTATTCTTATAATTATTTTGTGAGATCTTCCGAGTGATTCACAGGAGACTCTCGCTCAATCGGCTCTTTTTCAATCGGGCGAAAAATTTTGTTGACAATTTTCACGTTTAATTATAAAGCTAATTTGCTCAAATTCGCTGCAGTTCTTCCTATTTTAACGTGATTCCTTATAATTGAGCGCTTGTTGTGGAATTTACAAAGGCTTTGACGCCCGATAAACCGATAAACCGAATGGCATTTCACCCCAAATATCCATTTGAGAGAGAGTCTACTATACAGATAGCATCTAACTTTCGAGTTCGAGCACTTCGCAAAGCCTGGGACGCATTGCCACCCCTTTTTTGTTTATAAACATGTTTTCAAAATTTCTTATGAGAGAGAGCGAAATGACTAGTTTTTTTTTAACATAGATCAGAATAGCCAAATTCAGAACCTGCTTCAAATGGATTTTTTTTCACAATTCCTAACAGAATTTTTCTGGCAGAATATTCAATAAGGCATTGATCTTCAATCTTTACCTAAAACATATTTTGAAAAATCACAAAATTGTTAATCACATCATAAACTGCTAATTTTATGATTTTTCGAAATCTATTTTAGGGAAAAAATTAAGAGTTTTGAATCTGTCCAAAAGTGATGAATTCACCCTACTAAATTTTTAATTTAATAAAGAAAATCTTTCATTTAATTAAAATAAAAATCCAAATTTTGCCAAATCGAAATTAACAGAACATAGTTTGAATATGATTAATATTTATTAGCAAATGCGACCTGAGAAATCGGAAACGTGAACTGTCCCATCCTTTTCTACCGACTCCGAAAGGATCTTGAAGGGATCACTCTACCTATCTCTCGTCAATAAACGACATTGCAATATAAACCATTTTCCATTAGGAAATCTGAAAGATTTATCCCTTGTTTTTTTAATCTTACCATCTTTATAATCTGACTTTATGATTAAATATAATAAAAGAAAAATTGCGGGGTATTTCATTTTTGCTAAAAAAATTTGTGAAAATGTCTTAAACATTGTAAAAAGATTTACCTCGGAAGATCAATAGTTGGAGGTAGCATCATTTTACTATGTACACTTTTTTCAAAGATGAAACTGATCGTTCTGTTACACAATAAAAAACTCTAGAAAAAATTTTCGCATTGTTTCTCACATTGACTTTATTAAAACAAATTTTTCACAAATTATTTTCACCAACTGCGACTTTAAAAAAAAAAAATCTTAACAAAAATTATTATCCCTGTCATCCCAGTAATGCCTGCAATCATCCTCAAATTAATTATTAGGAAAATTATTTCAAAAAATAAAAATATTCTTCATTTCCTCTCTATGCATTTACAAAGTTGTTCTATTGATCTAATATTTCAAAGTGCTTTTCAGCGCTTATTGCATGTGCATTAATTTTAAACTCATAAACATTGATAACATGGACAAACACCCAAGCACATTCGCTACATTATTCAAATTGAACTGAAAATAATAATTAAATGTGCTTTGACCTTCAATGTTGCGTGAATAATTTCCACATAACATATTTGCAACTCTTCGGGAAATCATCATACACAGAGTCTTTAGCTAAATCTTCAAGATTGTTTCTTTTTTTTTTTGTTTACCGAGCAAATCTGCAAAACTTAAAAGCTGTGTAAACTAGCACGCAAGTGCTGATGTTGATAATAGTAAAGCTTTCAGGGTCAGAGTGGGAATATTTTAGAGCAATTGTTGCACTTTTGTTACAGCCATGAAGGCTTACAAACCCACCGATGCCACCACAAATCCTTCGTTGATCCTGTCGGCAGCCGGCATGGATCAGTATCAGCATCTGATCGACAAGGCTGTCAAGAGGGCTTCAGAGAGTGGAGGAAGTCAGGATGAGAAGGTGGTTGAAGCTATGGACATTCTGTGTGTTTTGTTTGGATGTGAGATCCTCAAGATCATCCCTGGGCGTGTGTCAACTGAAGTTGATGCTAGGTTGTCTTTCGATCGAGATGCGAGTGTGGCCAAGGCTCTCAAGCTGATCAAGCTCTACGAGGAGCAGGGAATCGATAAGAAAAGGATCCTCATCAAACTGGCTTCAACTTGGGAGGGAATTCAGGCTGCCAAGTAGGTTTTTTCTTATTTTTATAACATTTATTTTATCTTTTTTCGTTAGGTAATTATCTTGCATAAAAGTTCAGTTTGGGTTCTTAGAAGAATGATGGAAGGGATACTTAGATAAAAAGTGTGTAGATAAACTTGTGATTCCTCATTACCTGTACCAGATGACGGTCATCGCCCTTTTCCCATAGTCCGTTTCAAACGGGCTTCTGTACTGCTGAAATAAAGATGGAAGTCTTGGAGTCCCAAGGCTTGAGGTATTTGTACCGGCATTAGTCCTCAAGCTCGGCTTCAAATTCTTCGCCAAGCCAAAATGAGGGGTTATGCTACGGCTAACCGCCTCATGTGGTCATTGGAGACCCCGCGGGTCCTCGAAGATCTTAAGTCCTGCGAGCGTAGGGAGGTGCTCAGTACTTGGACCGCAAATCGTGACCAGGGAAAGGCCGTTCCCGCGTTCGCGGGAAGTCGGAAGGGAAATCTTTCTTCACACTAGGGAACAAGACCTCGACCGAAAAATTCACGTGAAACCCTGATGTGACTTGCCAAACATGCGCGGAGGTCCTAGAGACTGGGCCATATTCTTGGGATCTGCCTCGAGACAAAAAACAGAAGGATCCGGCGCTACAATGAAATCCGTGATCTCATCACGGACGTAGTGGCGCGAAAAGTTCCAGGGGCGACGCTCTCCAAAGAGAAGACCTTCACTCTCCTCAACGGCACCCGTCCCTAACCCGATCTGCTGCTAAAGAATCGAGAAGGGGTCTTCGTGGTTGATATAACAGTTCATACATACTTTGCAGTACTTAGATCAGATTCTTTACAGGAAACCTCACAATGTATAATTTAAATTTCCCGCCGCTTCACTCCTATTTTCTATGAGTGACATTGGGGACGATTGTGATTATAGAAGTGTTATAAAAGTGCTAAATTTTGTTGATAGCTGTGATTTGGCAAATCTCATCTAAAAATGCAACTCTAGTGTCTAGTTTATAAAAAAAGACGTTAAATTTAATACAAGGAGGGCCCGTAGAGAGTATCTACACAGTACATATAGCCATTGTTGTTGAGCGCTGTCAAATCTTCAATGATGATAAATTTCCCGCCTAATAGCATTAAATGCTCTGATAAAGGCAACCCGAATATTCGAGACGCAATGTCTTCCTTTTAGTCCAGCACCTCTGGTGATGGTTTAGTTTAGTCGATAGTACGATCTCAGTGAGTAGGAACGTGATTTCGTATCGAGTCGTATAATTGGTAGGACGTAATGCGCAAAGCTTGCAACAGTCTGGAACCCACACCAGTCGATTGCATAAGCAGGTCATTTCCTATAGATATTACATGGTAGCTGAAAATAAAATGCCAATGAAAATAAAATAACAAGCTTCAGAGCGCATAGCTGTCAAACTATAGTCAAACTATTATTGTATAGTCCTACATGTTACTTTCTGTATCCTGGGCATGAACCAATAAACTTATTATTATTATTATTATTAAACCACTGGTGACAGCGGTTTCATATTTTGCATAGTAGTAGTTCATTTTATTGGCTACAAGCTTACAAAAGCATTTTCGACAATATTTTGTAAAAGTTTTTTTTTAAGTTTTAACCCTTTAAGGATGATTGGAACACCGGTGTCCCATAAAGAAAATGACTACCTAAAGTTATTTTTTCATTATGTTAGTACGCAAAGTAGAAAGTTGAATGAATCTAAGGTATTTTTTGCAAGTCAAAATGACGATTTTTTTATTCTCATAATGAAAATTAATTTTAATTATTTTTTATACTTTCAAAATTTTTATTAAGCAAAACCGTTTTGGAAAAAGGCACTACAATACTCAAACATAATGGGCCTCATTCTCTAATTCTGCAAGAGAAGTGAGGTTCTGTTTACACCAACTTGCAAGATAACCTGCAAGTTTTTTGGGATATTTTGTGTGGTGTAAACTGGTAATTTTGTCGTCCGGATGCAAGTTTTATTGCAAATTAAAGTATTTGGTAGTGAAGTAAAGTGAAATTAGTAAGTTTTGCTGGTAAATAATGAGTTTTGTGTGACCCCAAAATTTACTGTAAAGATAACCTCTTTGGGTCTACCAGTTAGAATTATTTTTTTAAAATACAATAAATTCAGCAATTTGGGGCACTACAAATCTTAGAAAACGTACTTTTATGCATCTGTAGGTGTTTTTCTTGATGTTTTGTGGCGATTTATCAATATTTTTTACCCAAAACCTCACAAATTTCCATTGCTCGTTTCACCTAAATTCCTGGGTTTTTCTCGTCCGGGACACTAGTAGACACTAAATGGGGCCACCACAATGACTATTGGCTCTTAAAAATGCTTTCCGGAAAGCTTTCTTGCACATAAATTACAAAATTTGAATTGGTAAATATAACCTCACAATTCACTAAAAACACTGAGAAAAAAATTCATGAAAAATTGTTGCGACGGCGTCCGTGGACTAATGTGGAGAAAAATTGGACAATTGCAGAGTGTGTCGCTATGTTATCTATAGACACTAAATAAAACCATAAATTATTTTTAAACCATGTCACATTTTATTAACATTTTAAATTCTAATTTTTAAAATAATTTTTTGTTTAATTATTTTTTAATTATTCAATTCAATTCAATATATTTCTCCTCTTATAATGCTTGGTTGCGGCTGTCGCCGACATACTACGACTGATCTCATCAGGTAAACGGCAGAAACCCTGAATCACAGATCGTTTTATTTATTTATTTATTTTTTAATTTATAATAATTAATTATTTATTTATAATAAATAATTATTTAATTAATTACATTTCAAAACACAATAAAAAAAATATTTAATTAAAAGATGTGTAACTATTGTATTTATTTCAATAATTTTCAACATGCAGATGACGGACATTTTAAGACAATCATTGGATGATTTACACTGAGGGTTTATAAGAGCCAGCATACAGTTGTGAAAGCTTAACTAGAGATAACAACTCTGAATCTCTTACATGCGATGAAAATTATATTTGTTATATATGTAGATATATTTTTATCCTTTTAACAAAAGTTGAAGACACTAATGGCCTGTGTATATACTAGAGAAATTTAAGGCAAAAATTAGTTTCGAGAAATCTTTGTAAAATTGCCTACACGCATTGGTGAGGATTTTTGACAAAAATGTGTATTTCTGAAGAAAAATAATCTAATATGTAGGCAGTTTCTTCAGAAACAGTATGCAATACGAAGTATTTTGCATCAAAAAGAGGTGGCAAAGCATTTCCAGCTTTGTGAAATGCTTGATCTTACAAATTAGAACTATTAGATGAGCACATATATTCTGTCAGTAGAAGAGGTTGAAAGTTTGGAGTAGTATATATCAGCTCCTGATGAGCATAATTGGATGAGTGAACTATTGTTGGAAAGCTTGGTTCATTGGCTTTCAGAATCTGGTATATGTAATCTGCTATGAATAAACCATGGTCATCCAGAACCATTTATGTCGAAGAAGACACTTTTTGTAACGTCTTTTTTGGCCATCTACTGCTGGGACCAGGAGTGACCCACAATTCTCGCACAAGGACTGTTTGTTAGAGGAACTCAAAAGGTATAATTTGTAGAAGAAAGTTTTTTTGGACATATTACTTTTTTTATTCATCCACTTTTGCAAGAATTTTAACATTTTACACGCATGGAGAAAAATGACGGAAAACCTTCTATCCGATTTTCTGGACAAAATGATGAAGATATCGACTTGGAATGTTCTAAGTACTCCCCCATAAGTTGATCCAAGGAATTCAAATATTACATCAATTTCATCCCCACGTCTAACCTTCACTTCCAGAAACCACTCTTTTAGGATTTCTGTCATTTTTTCCTTGCGTTTAACACTTCAAAATTCTTGCATAAGTCGATAAATAAAAAAAAGTAAGATGTCTAAAAAAAAAAAGTTTCTTCCATATATTATACCCTTTGAGTTCCTCTAACAAACAGTCCTTGCGCGAGAATTGTGGGTCACTCCTGGTCCCAGCAGTAGATGGCCAAAAAAAGACGTTACAAAAAGTGTCTTCTTCGACATAAATGGGTCTGGATGACCATGGTTTATTCATAGCAGATTACATATACCAGATTCTGAAAGCCAATGAACCAAGCTTTCCAACAATAGTTCACTCATCCAATTATGCTCATCAGGAGCTGATATATACTACTCCAAACTTTCAACCTCTTCTACTGACAGAATATATGTGCTCATCTAAAAGTTCTAATTTGTAAGATCAAGCATTTCACAAAGCTGGAAATGCTTTGCCACCTCTTTTTGATGCAAAATACTTCGTATTGCATACTGTTTCTGAAGAAACTGCCTACATATTAGATTATTTTTCTTCAAAAATACACATTTTTGTAAAAAATCCTCACCAATGCGTGTAGGCAATTTTACGAAGATTTCTCGAAACTAATTTTTGCCTTAAATTTCTCTAGTATATACACAGGCCATTAGTGTCTTCAACTTTTGTTAAAAGGATAAAAATATATCTACATATATAACAAATATAATTTTCATCGCATGTAAGAGATTCAGAGTTGTTATCTCTAGTTAAGCTTTCACAACTGTATGCTGGCTCTTATAAACCCTCAGTGTAAATCATCCAATGATTGTCTTAAAATGTCCGTCATCTGCATGTTGAAAATTATTGAAATAAATACAATAGTTACACATCTTTTAATTAAATATTTTTTATTGTGTTTTGAAATGTAATTAATTAAATAATTATTTATTATAAATAAATAATTAATTATTATAAATTAAAAAATAAATAAATAAATAAAACAATCTGTGATTCAGGGTTTCTGCCGTTTACCTGATGAGATCAGTCGTAGTATGTCGGCGACAGCCGCAACCAAGCATTATAAGAGGAGAAATATATTGAATTGAATTGAATAATTAAAAAATAATTAAACAAAAAATTATTTTAAAAATTAGAATTTAAAATGTTAATAAAATGTGACATGGTTTAAAAATAATTTATGGTTTTATTTAGTATCTATAGATAACATAGCGACACACTCTGCAATTGTCCAATTTTTCTCCGCATTAGTCCACGGACGCCGTCGGAACAATTTCTCATGCAGATTTTTCTCAGTGTTTTTAGTGAATTGTGAGGTTATATTTACCAATTCAAATTTTGTAATTTATGTGCAAGAAAGCTTTCCGGAAAGCATTTTTAAGAGCCAATAGTCATTGTGGTGTGGTGGCCCCATTTAGTGTCTACTAGTGTCCCGGACGAGAAAAACCCAGGAATTTAGGTGAAACGAGCAATGGAAATTTGTGAGGTTTTGGGTAAAAAATATTGATAAATCGCCACAAAACATCAAGAAAAACACCTACAGATGCATAAAAGTACGTTTTCTAAGATTTGTAGTGCCCCAAATTGCTGAATTTATTGTATTTTAAAAAATAATTCTAACTGGTAGACCCAAAGAGGTTATCTTTACAGTAAATTTTGGGGTCACACAAAACTCATTATTTACCAGCAAAACTTACTAATTTCACTTTACTTCACTACCAAATACTTTAATTTGCAAAAAAACTTGCATCCGGACGACAAAATTACCAGTTTACACCACACAAAATATCCCAAAAAACTTGCAGGTTATCTTGCAAGTTGGTGTAAACAGAACCTCACTTCTCTTGCAGAATTAGAGAATGAGGCCCAATAGTTGAATTTATTTATTTATTTGCTGTGTATATAAATTTTTAATCGAATTTAACCACTTCCGTGAAAAGACACCCTGTTTCTCCCCGTCATCTTGTCCACAAATTTGCCTCCTCTCTTTCCGATATCTGCTCCTCGTCTTCATCATCATCATCATCATCATCGTCATCTACAATCACTTCCGTGAAAAGGCCCTCTGTTCTCCCCGTCATCCTGTCCTGAAGCTTTTTTTTTTATTCTTTTCATCGCATTTGGGCTGTTGTTTCGGGGCCGGGGCCGAGGTCGGTGCCGGGGCAGTTCTTTTTTACCCCTCTCCTTGGAAGACCCAACCACTGGAGTGACTGGAGATACTCCGTAGACACGTTTCTGACGAATATCGTAGAGATTCATCTCTACAGAGTTTTTCGATGCGCTGATTATTTCTACGCCTGTGCGGCACAATTCCCAGCCATCCTCAGGTTTCACAAGGAGAAGGTCTTCATCAGAGAGATTATCTTGAAGACGCTTGTTTAGCCATAAAGACCTCCCATCTTTAAGGAAGGCCTTGATCCTCGGTCCCCAAAGCGATTCCTCTCTCCTCATCTCGTTGAGAGGGAACCACACCCCGACCTCCAGCGTCGATCCTTGAATGTGCTGAACTGGTGGAGCTTGGGCCTTCAAAAATTTGTCACGGAAATCCTGAGAAAACAAATAAAAAATTAATTAATATAAATATATTGATATAAGTCAATATAAATATATATAAGTCATTGAGATTTCCGATCAATACATTTTAATTTACAACAATTAAAATCACTTTTTTTAGCACTCATCTCAGGGTACTCTACATCATGAGATAGGAAGATTTTTTTTGACGTCCACATCATCGGATGTTATTTAGAGGTAGCTAAACAGCTCTCTATATAGAACAATTTTCTGATTTTACACTACAAAGAGGGTCTTTCAGCCACCTCTAAACAGCATCTGATCATAGGATAGTCGAAGAAAAACTTTCTTGTCTCATCATGTATATCACCCCAAAGTTTAGTGCCATTTTTTTTTTTTTTAGTTTAGAAACACCCACAAACACAATAAACTTTTAAACTATTCGCATCAACGTATTTTAGAAGTTCTGAGATCCACAATAATAGACTTCACGACATTTTTAGATATTTGCACTTCCCCATCCCCTACTATCACTCAGGAAATAATTATCCATCTTACCATTTTTTCTTCAGATGATTGTTGATCAGTTGGCTGTTGTTGCGGAGATGCGCTTAATTCAACGCTCTAAATCGAACTAATTCAATAATTAAAAGAAATATGTAATAAAATACTTGCCTTATGTTGGAAAAGAAAGATGACACTTTTGTTTTTCACTGGCCACAAATACACTGATTGGAAAAAAGTATTACTATGCATTTTTTTTTATTTTGGCGCTTCCATAACAACACTTGCATGTTCGTCATTCTATATCTATGGTGCAACAATGCACCAAAAACACCCTAAAATTAGACTTTTTTTCTCACCAAATCATTATGGGCATAAGAGCCACAGCTGATTTGGTTTTAAGTGTAACAAATCTCGGGTTATTTTGATATGAAATAGTAGGTGAGATTGTTAAGAATCTCACCTAATAATAATACCCCACTTCTCGAGTTCAGTTGGTCATAAGTTATATGATCTCGCAAAAAGTGTGCCTTGTCTTTGGGGTAAAGTAATTATAGATATGTAGAAATTTATACAAAATCATTAACACCACAATGGTTCTAAGTGTTACACATTTATTGGATTAAAGTGCAACACTTCTTGGCTGTAAGTGCGATGCGTCTGGTGTTTTAAGTGCGACACATCTTGGTCTTAAGTGCGACACATCATGAATTTTTTGGCCTTAAACCCCACTCTCACTACTTGGGCTACAATTTGGACATTCGGGATCAGACTCTGCAGATTTTGCACATAAATGGCAAACCTCATGGGCTATACACAAATTGGGAATATGATCAGAGTAACCATTTTCCCTCTCTACAAGTTCACACTCGAGATCGTAGAAAATTATGGAAAATTCTTTAGGACCAGCCTTTTTCATGGGTTGAATGTAGCAGTAGTGCGGGGAGGTTACTTTTTTGTAACAAATGTTGCATTTTGATGTAAAACACTGATGCGGATCACAAGTTTTGTATGTTTGATCGCAGTCTTTACAATTTTTCACCTCCCCACACATGCCATTTGCGGTATGAAAATTGAGACAGTTTTCATACCGCATCTCGGAAGATATTGAGACATGGTGGACTATTCCCGCAGAATCTGCACTTTTCGGGGCATACATGAGTATTATTATTATATAGATGACCAAAAAAGGTGCATTCATATTTAAAATTAAAAAATCCCTTTAAGTTTTTGATACAGAAGAAATGTTTCTCAGCCTCGGAATAGAATAAATTTATAACTCTACCAATATTATCCTTGGTTTTTTTGGTTGACAAAATTATACTCTTGAAATCATTTAATTTATTATAAACTTTTACTCTATACCGGTATTCTTCTTTTTGAACAAACTTATGAATTAATTCTAAATTGTATTTTCCTTCTCTTGATGGCTTTATTCCGAGGCTGAGAACAAATTTCTCTGCATCTTGTTTAAGAGCATTGCCATATCTTTGGTACCGATAAATCGTCCTGCCCGCCTCAGCACTATTATTTAAAAGAGACTTACCCAGAATGAGCGAAATTGCGAGACAGTCTCTCCCCGAATTCTCAAAGTCCACAGCACTCTTATTTTTGAAGCGGCGAATGTTCTCTGTTATCATTCCATCCGGATTGTAGTTCATGCCACGTCCTTCGGAGGGATGAAGCAGATATGCCCTCACTTGCAGAACCTCAGATGAGTGGAACATTGATGTACTTTGATGGATCTGAAATTTGCATTGAAATATTTTAGATAATAATATACTATCAGATAAAAAAATTAAAATGCTTCTAAGACATACCTTTTCCATAATGTCCAGAATTATCTCTGAAGTGAGGGCATTCAATGGCCTTTTTCCGATATGAATTCCATTTTCCGTGGGTTCTTCTGCTACAAAGATCTGTAAAATAAATGTATGCATTTTAAAAAACCCCTTTTGTGTTACGGTTGATGTATGAAATTTCTCAAGGGAATAAAAATATTTACCTTCAAAATCACGGAATCAGCATCAGATTGGGATTCTTTCTGTATCTCCCTAATGAGAGCATCAAAGCCTCCCTCCAACCAGTCTCCTGTCGTAGAATTTTGGGGCCTGTTCAACTTGAAGTTGATGATCAGTTGTGTGACCTTAAAAAATTCGCTATAATTTTTGGATTTCGCGAGAATTTTAAGCAATGATGGCTGATCATCTTCTTCTACATCATCAAAGGCCTCAGTCCTTGGGGATGCAGTATCCACGATCCCACCTCCTCCAGTCTGTACAATTGGGCCTTGGTTAATCGGAAGATTTTCCTCAGGAACATTATCTTCCGAATCACTACCGCACAGATCAATTACATCGCACACTGAGTTACACGTAATTTTGGAATCAATGGTCTTAGAACAGCCGGGGATCGCATCATCCAGTTTCCTCTTTTTCACAGAGGGTTCACTTATCGGGGTATCTTTCCTGTTAAATAGGATGGTGTACACAGGGTCCGCCTGCGATGAAGAGGACCCCTGACCATGAGCCATTGCACTTCTCAAAAGAGATCGTTTTTCTTCTTCACTAAGCTCACCACCATTCTTCACAAGGTCTTCAATGCGCTAAATTATTGCATCTAGAAGGATGCTGCTGCCCTCCTCATTGAGCAAACTGAGGAGTTCCGCAACACTTTTTCCTTCTAGTGCATAATTTATAAGATCCACCATTGATCTAGTTTTCACTAGAAGAGCAGCCACTTTCTCTACACTAAAACCTTCGATTCCACTCATTTTAGATAAAAATGTTCGTAAAATAATTTACGCGGGCCGCGAGATTTCAAACAATTGAATGAGTTGCTTGGGTACTTAAAAGTGAAGACAAATTATTTTTTTCCTCTATTTATAATGTAATTTCGCCCACGATTCGTTGACCTGACATTTTTTGCAGAATTGCAATTTTCAATTTTCCCATCATATTCCAAATCACAAGAATTGCATATATGAATCATACACTGCACTCTGATCGAGAGACATAGAAAGAGGAAAAAGAGGATCAAATTCACCTCGCGCGCGTGTGAAATTCAGCGGATCAGTTTTCGTAGAATTTTTTTGTCCATTCTGTTTTCCTCGATGATGATCTGCATAATTGCACTTTTTTGGTGGGAAAAAATCAATTGGCAACGAAAAATAATTTCACAATATTTCTCTTTATGGTGAAATTATTGACCTCATCGTGGACTTTAGCATTTTTTCAGCTAAGATAGACGAAATTTAATACCAAGTGAATTTTCGTGGGAAAGAAATTATTTTAGCAAATGTGCATAGAGTCCGAGGTTTCTTGTAAAGTGAATTTGTGTTAAAAATCATTAACTCATCTGATCATCAAAGAGACAACATTGGCTCCCCGATAATCTCCAGATAAATTCCAGTTACGTCTTCCTCTTAACTTCAATTAAAAAAAATGGTAAGTCTCGCCCAATAAATTTTCCATGTCTTTTTCTCTCTATATATTGATTTTGTTTAGACTTGATTTTAATTTTGGATTATTTCTTTACAGGATCTCAAGGCAGCATTCACGAGGGCTAATTCAACCACCCCAACAAAGTCAGCCACTACATTGGAAGTGGGAAAATATTTCCCCATAGAAAGAATGGAGAGGAAGACAACAAAGTACGGGGACCAAGTCCTCGTCACTTTCATTACGGGGCAGAAGGTATGGCTACCTAACTCCTTTTCCCGGGAGCTGCGGGACGAAATCATCTCATACGTGCGTCCCGGAGAGTGGGAGTTGAGTTTCCAAGGGATGCAGCTGATGAGCAACCGATACACCAAAGCCCAATTTAACGTAAGGGCTGTTCCTCCTGCACATCACTGGGGTGATGAAGGCGATTTCACTCCACCTCCAGAAGAGGAAAATAATGAGAGATCGCCCTCAATCTTGTAATACAAGAGACAAATAAAAGAAAAATATAATATTTTAAACACAATTCTTTTTATTTTCACCTCCTTGCCTTTTGTCTTGTGCATTATACCCCTATTCATGGCCTATCTTCTTATCAGCGTTGCAATTCCACATTTTGCATTTGATTTGTTTTTCTCACAGCGTTTATTGAGAATGAGGGAAAAAAGTGTATATATAGGAGTTGATGTTAAATCTCTCCAATATTACTGATGCTTCACCCAAATTGAAATGATTAAATTCAGAGTCCCCTTTTCAATTATTTTGGCGGGCCCTTCAGGATGTGGGAAATCTACATTTTCCACAGATATTTTAAGAAATCTAAAAGAGATAACCAACACTGATTTCGAGACAATTCTTTGGTGTTTCTCTGAACATGGAAGTGTAGGAGGTCTCCCAAAAATCCCTAATCTGAAAGTATGCCAAGGTATCCCGGACAAAATTGGCGCTAATGACAAATCTCCAAAATTAGTTGTTATCGACGATTTAATGACAGATAAGAAATATGAATCGCGCATCTGTGATCTCTTTATTAAAGAATCACACCACAAAAATATATCTATAATTTTTATTTGCCAAAATATTTTTTATCAATCTCGATTTTCTCGCACAATATCCCTGAATGCGAAATACATTGTGATATTTAAAAATGTGCGAGATAAATCTCAGTTTTTTCCTTTGGCCCGTCCAAATCATCTCCTGAGTGTATATAAGGAATGCACTAAACAACCTTTCGGCTATCTCATGAAAGATTTAAATCAGGAAACACCTGATATATTCAGATACCGTACAAATATTTTCAACAAGGACTTTTGCGAGTGTTTTAGCACTGAAGAGGATTTAATTAGTCATGACGCGTACAAAGACAGTAAAGAAGAAGAAGAAGAAGAGCTCGAAAGGCCCTATTCAGAAATTGAGGGAAAACAAATATATTTTATACACGCTTAAAGATGCCCCGAAAGAGATGAGAAAGGCAATTATTAAGCACTGTTCACCATTCACTATTAAAGCAATACAAGAAATTATCCATAATACTTTGAATGGCAATTTGAAAGTTCCATCTAAATCTTTTGGCAGGCTAAAAAGATATAAAAATGAGATGCGAAAGATTGTC